>NC_052501.1:48432978-48509851 GCF_016617805.1 Bactrocera tryoni
TGGTAAGTGTCTTAGCAGTGAAAGTGAAGTGGGCATCGCTGCTTCAAACATTGGTCCTTCGAGCCGCTAAGAAAGGCACTATTTGGAAAAAATAAAAATAAAACAGCGGCAAAATAATTAAAGTGACATATACAAAAATTAAAGGTGCGGTGACATACATACATACGTATACATATTAATTTACATATACAAAAAATTGTTTTCTATTTATTATAATGAGACCTGAATAGCACAATTGTGTGAGCTGTTTGCTTAATAAAAAAACATAACGAGTTTTCGGAGTCCGTTAGTTTTGGTGAATTTTGCTATTTTAATATTGCATTTCAATCATTTGCAAAAATGAGTCGGAGGAGTAAGTATGATAAATTATTTGACTTGTTTAAAAAGTGAAAATCATTATCAAACATGTGTAATCTCAATCAAAACAGAACAAGTTTTAACTAAAAGTGGCATTCAGTATTTATTTTGTAACTTCAAGTGTTTTTTAGACTGTTTTGTTTTAAGTTCTCTGTGGGAGATGAAACTTTAGACGATCAAAGTGACGAAGATGATCACGAAATTAACGCTACGGAGACACCACAAAATGTCACTGAAAACGCCAATCGCCGTGATATTTGGAGGAAAAGACCTTTTGATATACAATTGGAAGAGAGTGTTTCTCAATCTGCGGAAATTAACGTAACTTTAGAGTCTCCTTAACATTTTTTCTCTGCTTATTTCAATGACGATTTTTTAAAAAGAGTAGTGGAGTACACAAACAGGTACCACATGCTTACGAAATGAAAACCAGTGGCGGCTACAATCGGAGAAATAAAGAATTTATTTGGTATAATTGTTGCAATGGGTTGCATACGTTACCCAAGATTGCGCATGTACTGGGAAAAAAACAAGACTTCTTATTGTAGCTGATAAAATAAGTCACGATCGTTTCCTTCTTTTGCGCATGTGTCTCCATGTGGTGGACGCCAATGAAGTAACAGAAGAAGAGAAACAATCCAATGTCTTTTGGAAAATAAAATCTTTGATTGAAATTATTAGATCAGCTTGTCGAAGCCTTCCCAGAAAAGCCAGGCGATGAAAGAATTATTCTATGAATTTATCGAATGATCCCCATTCTCGTTGCGTTGTCCTGTCTGACAAAGTCTCCCTAACAAACCAAGAGGAGTGGGATTGAAGAATGAAGTCTTAACAACATCTGGTGCTTGATTTTGAAATCTATCAAGGAAAGGCGACACCACTTTCGAATACGAACTTGGGTCTAGGACCAGCCTTCGTTTTGCGTTTGGTTGAAACACTGCCAGAAGGTTCAAACGTTTTTTTGATCGCTACTTTACGACAATACCGTTTCTTCAGACGCTTTTAAGTCGTGGTATTTATGCCACTGGGACAATAATAAGAAACAGAATAAAAAATATCCACCTCACCAATGAAAAACAAATGAAAAGGGGCGATATGGAAGAATTTTGTCATAGCGAAGACAATATTGTCGTGGTGCAGTGAAAAGATTCTAAAGCGATAATACTGGCATCATCAGCTTATGGTTGTGGACCGGTTTCCAATGTTAAACGCTGGGAAAAAAAAGAAAAAAGGTATGTTGAAGTTCCAGCCCCAAGGATAGTAAGAGAATACAACAAATCGATGGGAGGCGTGGATATTTGTGATCAGTTAATGGAGGCATATCGCTCATTTTTCAAGACGCGGAAATGGACTTTAAAAGTTTTCATACACTTCATTGATCTTGTTTGCTGTAACGCTTGGCTACAATATAGATATCATAGCAAAATAAACTCGCAATCTCGGGGAGATTCTCATGACCTGCTAAGTTTTAAATTAGCTTTAGCTGAACAACTGATCGCTATTGAGAAAAGGATGGCATGCTGAGTATGAATCCGACACAGAGGAAGAATAAACTCAAAGGTTTTGCAAAAGATATCGTCCATCTTCCCAACCATGCAACGATAAGAGTAAGTTTGACTCGGTTCAACCACTGGCCAATTGAGCATGATACGTCATCCGCAAGATGCTGTAGGCTTGTTGGTTGCTGATCTCGGACACGCATATTTTGTTCCAAATGTCAAATTTATTTATGTTTAAATAAAAGACAAAATTGTTTTATGAAATATCATGAAAAATAATAAATATAATAAAAATAAAATTGAATTAAAGAACATTTCGAGTTATGTATGAAAATTTTTTTTATTTGAAATCAGACCGAAACGCAACAATTGTGCGTATCCTAGAAATAAAGGATAAACTGAAAATTTCAAAGTAATAGGACCTAAAATACGTGTTTAAAACCAAAAAGAAAAAAAAAATAATAATAATATCAAAAAGCGGGCGCGAAATACTATTTAACAAAACAAAAAAAACATCCACACGGGCGCGAACCTTAACATACATGACTAAAATATAGTCTTGGTGAAAATTAAACATTCATAAACGTGAAACAAAAAAATTAAAAACACAAAAAATAATAATAATATTAAAAATAATAAAAACCTAAAAGGCCAACCAACGTAGGAAAGTCAACCCAACGAAGGAAAGCCAACCAACAAAGGGAAATTAACAACAACGGAACAAGCAACACCATACAGGGAAGGAAACGGACAAGGAAGCAGATTGGACGCATTGGCATAAACTAAACTCACCCATATTCAAAACCGTATAAAGCCCTCAAAGCCCCTTGAAGCGGCACAAAGTGAGTGTATCAACTTCATCTATTATTTTAAATAATTTATACTTATTTGCATATATGTATGTTGAAATTTACAGTTGATCTCTCTAAAAAGGGTATACGATCCTGTAAACCAAACTGTCCGAACGTACGTTTGATTTCCGGGAAACCGAAAACAGTTTGGTGCATTACATATATACATTAAATATACATATGTATGAACGGTATATAGTATGATATATATGTATATATATATATGTATATATATATTGTAATTATATAAGTATATACCGGCATATACATACATATCTGATAAAAGGCCACTTATGCTTGCATTTGTGTATCTAAACACACAACATTAAAAATCAAAAAAAAAAAATCAAAAATTTCAAGTATTCACTTGACAAAATTTTCCGGCAATACCCCTTATACTTAAAACAGTATAAGCAGGATTGCGCAAAAAGTAAGCTAGGGCAATTGCGAAATTTAAAAAGAGAAAAGAAAAATAACAAAACCAAACATACATATATGCCAATAGTTACCACTTTCATATGTAGATACCTTACATTCCGAAACAAAGTGAGAAACAAAATTAATGCGACATACACCCATATGTAAATATGTATAAACAGCATAACAAAAATTTTACATATTAGCATACCTGTACTTCACCGATTTTCTATTCCCGCGTTATCCGTACGGCAAATATTATATACATACATATGTATATACGGCATACAATTTGCCTATGCCGGTATATACAACGTACATAGGGTACAAAATTAAATTAAAATTTAACAAATTTTACAAAATTTGGAAAAAAAAAAACGATAAATGCGAAATTTTAATTTATTAAAAATTTTAGAATTTACTAATTAAAAAAAAAAAATTACGGTCAAAATAACACAAAAAATTTCAAGAGTTGGTAGAAAGGAAAAGCAAATACATAAGTATTGCCATTTTCAAGTGTTCACACACACATACTTATATTCAAAGACAAAATCGGCACCCGTCATTGCAAAAAAAACAAAAAATTAATTTTTAGCATCTTACGTATGCAAATAAACATGCACATATTGATCAAACTTATATACAAAGGTCATCAACCTTTTTCTCCTTTTTGCATTATCGCTCGTACACGCGAATATTTGCTAACGAGTACGAAACATGGAATAAAATAAAAAACAAAAACAAGAACAAACCAGTAGCTAAATACATAAGCACCGAGAATAAGTAAAACGAAATACGCGTTCGTTATTTGATACATTACGTATACAACAAAAAAAAAACTTTTTATCTTAAAGATTTCACGCGTACTTATTATTATCAGAAGTACACTGAGAGAATTTTTTTCTCATATTTTCAATTTTATCATATTATCTAAATGAACGGAGATTCTAAGGAATCTAGATCAATACAATATTTAAAAGTACAAAAAATGATTTCAGAAGAAAAGAGCCCATGTACACCTGCTGATGCTACACAGTCAAAGCAGGGTGCTACAAAGCAAAAAAAGCTGAAAGATATTTCATATACTAAGTTCAATGCTGAGAGTGACAGTCTAATTCGATACTGCACTCGGTTTTCATCTTCACCGATTCAAGACAATTCTGAATCGGTATTAGAAATCAAAAAAGAAAACCTAAGCAATTTCTGCACACGTCTCCAAGCTGCGTATGACGCAATTGTAGAATCTGACGAATCAGATCTACCCGAAAATTTCAAATCTTCAGCATACTCCAAATATGAACACTGCTTAGACCAGTACGAGGAAACGAGAGCTATGATCTCCAATCAATTGAGATTAATTAAAGCAATTGTACCTACTCCACAACCGAGAGTAGAGCTGCCACAAATTCAAAGCCAAGAGGCGAGTTCAGGCATTCACCTTAAAGTGTCAGCATGCGATACAGAAATATTTCATGGAGGTTATGAACAATGGCCGTCCTTCCGGGACATGATTAGGGCCGTGTACATAAACCATCCTAAATTATCTCAAGCGCAAAAATTGTATCACCTCCGATACAAAACCAAAGGTCAAGCAGGCGTAATAGTCAAACAGTTCGCTCTTAATGACGAAAATTTCAATTATGCTTGGGAAGCTCTAAAAGCTCGTTACGAGAACGAAAGAATATTAGTCGACAAACAAGGCACAATATTAATAAATTTACCAAAAATTCAGAAAGAAACAAGTAAAGAATTTATAAAACTTCAATCCACTGTTTCAAATTGCTTGTCGGTTCTAGCGACACAGAATATTCCCACAGACAATTGGGACCCCATTCTGGTAAATATATACACATCCGCATTACCAGAAAAATCGTTACTTTTGTGGGAGCAATCGCTCTCATCACGAAGAAAGTGCCCAACGTGGCAACAAATGAACGATTTTTTAACTAACCAATACGAAATTGCAGAAAGGATAAAAAAATGGTCAGAACTAAAAACGTTCAACACGACCTAAATCGAAGCTTCATTAGACCCCAAGCGAGTAACAACAACAACTTAAATCGTAGTTTTTTCAAAACACAAGCGTTCACATCCGAACAAAATAAACATACGTCATGCAAACTGTGTAAAGAAGGGGACAGGCTGAAATCTTGCGAGAAATTTAAAAAACTAAACATTAACGAAAGGAACAATTTCGTAAGAACAAAAAAACTTTGTACCAACTGTTTGTCTCATGCGCATGCGCTCAAAGATTGCGAAAGCAAATTTAATTGCGTTTATTGCCATAAACGACATAACTCAATGCTTCACATTACAAATTTTTCCAGCCTCGCTCAAAATAACGCTTATGTTAAAAGAGCTGCGGGATTAGTTGCAACAGTAAATCCCGACTTACAAAATTCAGAAAATTGCCAAGAAGCACCATGCTGCTCAAAGGCTTTAAAAACTCAGACGCTACACAGCGAAAACCAAAGCAGTGTATTATTACCCACAGCAGTGGTCTCCATCGAGCACCGAGGAGAACTGTTTAAACTTAGGGCCTTAATAGACCAAGGATCTCAACGATCTTTTATAGCGTCAAGGGCACAAAGTAGGCTACAACTGCCAACAAAACTAGCTAATTTTTAAATTACGGGAATGGGCGGAAGAGTAGTACAAAACTCAAACAAAATCTGCCCCATTACCCTTATTTCCCCCCAAGCGGATAAGCGCATACAAGCAGAAGCTATTGTCTTACCGCAACTAACAAACATGCTTCCAAGCTATCATATAAATAGCAAGCATTGGCAAAAGGTTTCACACCTTAAGTTAGCAGACCCCAACTGCAACACTCCCGCTCAAATAGTCATTCTATTAGGCAGCGATCTCATACCACAAATTATTCTCGAAGGTGTTGAGACAACTACGAAAACACTTCTGGCGCAAAATACCATTTTCGGATGGGTCCTAAGCGGACTAGTTGCGGAACCAGTCACAACAATGACAACTCAAGTTGAGGAAATCTCAAACGAGTACCTCAATACTCAACTGAAGAAATTTTGGGAGCTAGAAGAACTTCCTCCCATATCAATCACAACCCCAGAAGATCGATATTTTGAGGATTTTTACAAATCCACAACTACTCGATTAGATAATGGCCGGTACGTCGTAATGACTACCACTAAAGCCAGAATTTCTCCACACACTCGCCTTAGGTCATTCTCGTACCTCTGCTATCCAACAGTTTTTAAGTATGGAAAAAAAACCTACTTAAAAAAGGCGAGCTAAAACCAGAATACGATAGGGTTTTAGAAGAATACCTCCATTTAGACCACATGGAGGAAGTCAGCCCTGGCGAAAAAATTATAAAAAGTAAATACAGTTCTTTTTACCTGCCACATCATGCAGTAATCAAGCCAGACAAAAAAACCACAAAGGTAAGAGTTGTCTTTAATGCATCAAAATCATCAAGTTCGGGGAATTCCCTAAATGACATTTTATTTACGGGACCCACGCTTCAGCCAGATTTAATGCTCCTCATACTAAATTGGCGTATATACAAATACGTTTTCAATAGGGATGTTGAGAAAATGTATCGACAAATAGTCGTACATAATGATCAGAGAATTATTTTCCGAAAATCTCCCTATAGTCCACTACGCAACTCTAAATTAAAAACAGTTACCTTTGGCGTAAACTGTGCCCCATACCTCGCCATTCGTACACTCCACGAACTAGCAGAAGACACATAGTCAGAATTTCCTCTGGCAACACAAGTGTTGAAAACTGAAACGTATGTAGACGACATTCTGTCTGGAAGCCATAATCTTCCACAGGCATACGAGTCACTAGCATAAGTGACACAAGCGCTCAATACAGCAGGGTTTCCGTTGAGAAAGGTAACGGCGAACCACCCTAATATTTTAAAGGACATACCTAAAGAAAATCTATTAGACACTAATTTCCTTAAATTCGAAAAGGAAAGCACAACGAAAACTTTGGGGATACAATGGAATTCGATATCTGACCAGTTTTCATACACTAATGAGTCAATATCCGCACTATCAGCTATAACTAAGAAGCAAATTTTATCCTCGGTGGCCAAACTTTTCGACCCCGCAGGATGGCTTTCGCCAATAATGATACGAGCAAAAATTCTAATACAAGAATTGTGGCTAGACGGAACTGACTGGGATGAACAAGTGAAACCACTTCGATTAGAAAAGTGGTCCCAGTTCGCGGGTAATCTGAATGATATCTCACAGATACAAATCCCCCGATGGATAAATTATGCCCCAGAGCACAAAGTCGAACTACATGGCTTCTGTGATGCCTCTGAAAAGGCATATTGTGCCGCCATCTATGTGCGCACACAATCTGACACAGCGACCACCAGTCACCTACTGGTAGCCAAAGCAAAGGTGGCTCCGCTAAAAACAATAAGTCTGCCACGACTGGAACTATGTGGTGCGCTACTACTAGCAGAACTCGTATCCATGGTGCAAACGCATCTAAATATGACCAAATACAAATTGTATCTCTGGTCTGATTCTGAAATTGTATTAGCCTGGTTAGAAGAACCTCCACATGCATGGAAGACGTCTATTTCAAATCGAACGTCTCAAATCCTTGACCTAGTGGGATCAGCCACTTGGCGACACGTGGCCAGTGCTGACAAACCTGCTGACCTAGGTACAAGGGGGTGCAACCACTCTTTGGTGGAATGGCCCTCGATGGTTAATAGAATCCTCCGATTCTTGGCCACGATCGCCCATACGCAATATAATTGCCCCCGAAAGTCGAAAAATCGACTCTTTTCACACGATATTGGATGATACTGACATCCTTGAGCGATTTTCATCATACCCTCGAGCCCTCAGGGTAATCAGCTTAAATTCATAGAGCGACTCAAACTTAGAATTAAGGGAATACGCACGAGTTATCCCGTTAGGCGAGTACATTGACGCACCTAGACCTAGAAAAGGCAAAGGTCGTTCTTATCACTTATACTCAGTCGCGCCACTTCAGCTTTGCGAGATGTCACTACTAAGAGAATCGAAGCCGATTGACAAAAAAATTTCCTCGCAGTACTAAATCCATTTCTGGATACGAAAGGTCTGCTTCGTGCTAATGGTCGGCTTGCTAACTCAAGCCTGACATATAACGAACGATATCCTCTAATAATACCAGAGAAGTCTCGACTTGCAACATTGCTACTCAAGTATATACATATACTAATGTTGCACGCGGAACATCGCCTAATGCAATATATAATCCGCCAAGAGTTTTATATCCCCCGACTTAAGCCTCAAATAAAAAAGTGCATTTTCATGTGCAAGATCTGGTACTTGCTATGCATAAACATAAAGAGACAGACGGATTGCGGCAGTGACTTCCACTGGAGAACGGTTGCACTTCGCTCGCTCTTTCACTACCGAGTTGGATTTTGTCGGGCCCTTTTTCAGATAAAGCGCGTCCATGCTGCGACTTCACCCATGAAAGGCTATTACGTGGTTTGCCCAATCTGCCTACGACAAAGAAGTGCACCCTCTACGCGTACCAATTTGACAAAAAGAGGCTTTTCTCATTGTCGCTTGGTTTGGACGACGCGGTTTTCTGTCCAAACTTATAGAGCGAGACAATGGAAATACCTTTTGATTTGAGTCGCATTGCCAGAAAACAGCCGGTATTCTGATGAAGTTCAAGTCCCTGAGATTGTGCAAAGTACGCCCCCATTATCTTAGCACCTATCCCCATGGTCTCTCGGTATTGCAATCAGCTAAAAAGCTTCAAATCCCACTTAAAAGTGTAGCTGAAACTACAATTTAATAACAGCACCTGCTACACAGCGAACGTATACAAAGCTTCGTTCTACCCACGGCCACTACCAACACTTCCTGCAAGATCCCTCAGATCTCGCCAAGCCCCAAACGCTCTGTGCACGTTTGAGCACCCATCGCCACCTGAGGGCAGGCGTGGAGTCGCTATCCTTATTAACCGATGGGAGAACAAAATGCATCATAATTTCAGTCGTGATGGAAAGAAGACTATTTTAAGGACCTCCACAAGAGGTATCGATGGAAAACATCAGAAAATGCGCCAAAGCTTGGAGATTGTGTACTTATTAACGACGATTGTCTCCCACCTACCGAGTGGCGACTTGGCCGTATAGAAAAGCTCCATTATGGCTCAGACGGCCACATCCGCGTCGTTGATCTCCGTACTCAAAGCGGAATACTCACCAGACCGCTGGTTAAATTATGCTTTCTACCAACCGCGGATAATAACGAAAATCCGATACTAAACAATCCGAACATAATGCCGTAACACAAATGAAAATAAATCAATAAAACCGCAACCCGCAACCAACCGTTAACAATAACAATTACAAAAAAATGGTTGGTCAATACGACACAATCACACATTCTATTTATATACTACCATATATATTCAAATACAATTTTTTACAGAGATCAAGATGGGCGTGGACATGCCTACAATCCCAACACCAACTGTTCGGTCGGCAACCAACGGGGCACGAACTGGGCCTACTCCTCCACTTCGCCCAACCAATGCGACTGTATCGACTGCCGCTTCTGGTAGTGGCTCACGAGCAGCCCCATCAACGCCATCCGCTCCAGTCGAGCCGCGTAGCATCCGATGGCCGCTATGTCGCCGGAAACATCGACTCCAGCATTGTGGGCTCTTTACGGAGCTAACACCGACACAATGACAGCGTGTGGCACAGGCACATGAGCACTGCCTCAACTGCCTGTCGCACACGCATGGGACGCAGGAGTGTGCTTCTGCCGATTTATGCCACACGTGTGGCAGACCACATCACACGCTGCTGCACAGGACCCCACGACGCGATGCAGGTCAACCAGCTGCCCCAAGCACGGGTAGATTAACGCGAGGAGACCGGACGGTACGACGCCGAGCTACTGCAGCCCGGCCTGCGCTCCATCAATGGCGTTCGCACCACGTTGCACCAACCAGGCGTCGTCCAAAAGCACCACAGCATCGCCCCGCTTCTGGACTCAGCAACGTAGTGGCAACACTCCACCAATTGCAGAGATCGACAAATCGACAAATCCTGGTAGACAGACGACATCGTAAATGGCAACAAATACTTTGGCGTGAATTGCCAATGAACCTCTTCAAGTGTACGAATTGAAGACGGTAACTTATGGAATGGCTTGTAGTCCATTCAACGCAATACGCGCACTGCGTCAATGTGCGGATGACAATTATGAAGTCATCTATGACCCAAGCCGGGCTGCCGCAGCGCGTCATAGCATACTTTATAATTTCTACGTTGATGACTATTTGGATAGCGTCGACAGCGATGAACTTGCTATTAGCCGTGCTCAAGATGAAGCGACTATTTTAAAATAAGGACAATTAATATTGGGAAAGTGGAATTCCAATTCTACACACGTATTATCTGCGATAACCGGTACAAAACTTTCTGCATCCGAACTAGAGTTGAACAACTCAACAACAACGTCAAAGGTATTGTGTCTTTACTGGGAACCAGTGAGCGACGAGCTCTTCTTCAAGGTAGGCTTAGTTGACGACACTTCAATGCATACCAAGCGAAAGGTTTTGAGTGACGTGGCGAAATTATATGATCCAACTGGGGTATTGGCACCCGTGGTCGTGGTGGCCAAACTATTCATACAGGACTTATGGAAGGCTGGTCTTCCATGGGACGCTGAACTTCCTCCAGAACTACTCAATTCATGGGTCTTATTCCGCAACAGTTTGCAAGATATTACACAACTTCGTATTCCTCGTTGGCTAGGTATACGAGTGGGCTCTTTGGTGCATTTACACGGCTTTTGCGATGCTAGTCGTAAAGCGTATGCAGCAGTCATATATGTTCAAACGATCGATAAAGGTGGTACATCACGCACAGCTCTTGTTTCAGCGAAGACGAAGATAGCACCAATTAAGGATGTGACGATACCACGCCTCGAACTGTGTGGGGCTCATCTTCTAACCAAGGCGATGGACAACGTACGTCAAGCTTTAGGCCTACAGGACGCCCCATGTACATATTGGAGTGATTCCACTATTGTTTTATGCTGGATACGCAAACCACCATCCACGTTCAAACAATATGTATCCAATCGGGTAGCTTACATCCAAGCCAATTCAGACATTAACGCTTGGAAGCACATTCGCTCGGAATCAAATCCAGCCGACTGTGCAAGCAGAGGCCTATCTCCCGGCGTCTTAGCAGATCATCACCTTTGGTGGACCGGACCGACGTGCATTCACCATAGCGTGGGGGAAATGTGCCTACCTTCTTTGACGGAGGAGGAGGAGCACCTCTCCATTGCTGAATCTCGTGTGGTATCCATCTTCGTTTCTAGAGCTAATTGCCAGTGGATTATGACATCCACGAAAGACAACAGGATACCCCTCATAGAGAAATTTAGCAAATTGAGTCGTTTACTTAACACCACTGTTTGGTTAAGGCGATGGTTACCGAAATATCGCGGTTACAGGAACGATATAGTTTCTGTCGCAGATCAGCGCTGGGCTTTACTTCTGCATATTCGACAAGCACAAGGTAATAATTTTAAACAAGAAATGTTGAAATCTTAGCACTCAATCCTTTCTTGGATGCAGACGGCATACTAAGAGTAGGTGGTCGACTCGCAAACTCCGACTTAAGTGAAGATCAGCGACATCAAACTATAATTCCGCGTGGAGCCCTGGCTTATTTACTAGTCGCTGATGCTCATACACGTTGCTTACATGGTGGTATACAACAAATGCTTCAGTTTCTTAGACAACGTTTCTGGCTTATTGGCGCACGGGCGCAAGTGAAGTCTTTCATCTGGGCCTGCACTACATGTCGTAGGCACCTTCAAATTTACAACGTCAACAAATGGCTTCGCTCCCGAAAGAACTTGTACCACCATTCTCTCGTAGTGGCTTGGATTACTGCAGGCCATTCCATGTACGTGTGCTACCCCGACTACAAAAACCTATGCTGCCATATTTATTTGTATGGCGTCACGAGCGGTTCACATTAAGCTGGCAGAGGACTTGAGTACACAGGCATTTATAGATGTTTACGATCGTTTTATTAGTCGACGGGGTATCTGTACCATCTTATACAGTGATAATGGAACACAATTTGTAGGGGCTAATCGTCAAATGCAGGAAGACTTAAAGGCTTGGGTAACAGCACATGCTCAACAACATCTGGCAGCTGAAGGTACTGTTGGAAGTTCATAACACCTTCCGCACCTCATCACGGTGGTCTATGGGAGGCAGCAGTTCGTTCAGCTAAAAAGCATCTGCTGAGGATAATGGGCAGCCAGACGTTGCGTTACACTGAATTGTCTACTCTCCTGACTCGCATCGAGGCGTGTCTAAATTCGAGACCACTGATAGCTCTCTACGATGATCCTGAAGGAGGGATAGCTCTAACACCGGGTGACTTCCTGATCGGACGACCACTTAATTGTCGTCCAGATCCTCCATTGCCTGAAGCTCCAGAAAATCGTCTTCGATATTGGCAACGCCTCCAGAAAATGTTTGAGAATTTTTGGCCCGGCTGGCAATCCGAATATCAAAACACTCTTCAGACCCGGAACAAATGGACTAGATCGGAACCCAATGTTCAGCGTGGAGATATAGTTCTTATACGTAGTGAAAATTTGTCACCATTGGTTTGGCGTATGGGACGGGTGATTGACGTTCACCCGGGCAGTGATCGGTTGGTGCGTACAGACGTAAATAAGCATACAAAACGATAGAGTACAATACCAACCAGACATCATCAAATGGACTTCCTATTAAGCAGCGGTGTCAGCGACCGGTTATGCCGCCTAACAGGTCCTACAGAAGAATTACTGAACCCCGAGGGTTCAGCCGGGTAGGATGTTCAAGATTTAAGTTCTTTAAAATGCAGTCCTGCGCATAATTAGTAAGGACACAAACCAATACCAGTCAGCTGATTGCTGAATGCTGAATGATCAATATAATTGTATCCTCTTTTTAGCGTTGTATTCGTAGACTAGTAGTTTCACTCTAGCTTAGTGAATGTAAATGTAATTTTACCATATTTCAACTATAGACATACCTATATGTATGTAGATATGTATCATGTGGCGTGATGCTACAATCCGTTAACCAAATATGTATTTAATGAGAAACTCAATAAAGAAGCGGCCTATTTCATGACAGACTGGTGTAGCAATCATACGAGCTTTTTAATTAGCGGAATTTTAGGACAAATCTTATACAACCTTTGTCTGGGAGGTGAGCGTGGTTATTATCCGATTTATTGCATTTTTAAACTGTATATGGAAATGACTGAAAGAAACGACTCTATAGAGTTTGGTTGACATAGCTATAGTAGTTTCCGGGATATGTACAAAAAACTTAGTAGGGGGCGGGGCCATGCCCACTTTCCAAAAAAGTTACGTCCAAATATGTCCCTCCCTAATGCGATCCTTCGTGCCAAAATTTCACTTTAATATCTTTATTTATGGCTTAGTTATGACAGTTTATAGGTTTTCGGTTAACCATTTTGTGGGCGTGGCAGTTGGCCGATTTTGCCCATCTTCGAAATTAACCTTCTTATGAAGCCAAGAAATACGTGTACCAAGATTCATCATGATATCTCAATTCTTACTCAAGTTACAGCTTGCACGGACGGACGGACGGATTTCGACTCTACTCGTCACCCTGATCACTTTGGTATATATAACCCTATATCTGACTCTTTTAGTTTTAGGACTTACAAACAACCGTTATGTGAACAAAACTATAATACTCTCCTTAGCAACTTTGTTGCGAGAGTATAAAAATTATTGGACAAACTACCGCCTTATATGGCACAGTCCGTTCGTTCATCCCTTCCACCACAGCTTGGACGTAAATAAGCATACAAAACTTTTCAGGTTGTTTATCAAATATTTGCAGATTTACTTTTTTTAACTGCTGTTTTCATTTGACAGCTTTGAGTTAGGTTTCAATGTCAAATTCGAGAAATTTGGAATTTGCTGGGTTTTAATTTTTGCGTGCATTTACTTACAGTATTGTTTTGCTTTGCAAGCTCATTTAAATGTCAAATCTCTGCAGCTTAGCAACTTGACTGATATTTTGAACGCAATCTCGTTAGATTGTCTAATACATTGTTGTTGTTTTAGTATAAACGTATTTGTTGTTGTTGTTTATTCAGTAGAAGTTTGTGTAAAGATGATGCTGTCTGCGAACACTTTTGGCTACAAGAGAGTGAAAGGAAGATAATTTATACAATATAATTACAAATATTTTAGAGATTTGCGTGTGCCTTGATTTTTATACTCTCGCAACAAAGTTGCTAAGGAGAGTGTTATAGTTTTGTTCACATAACGGTTGTTTGTAAGTCCTAAAACTAAAAGAGTCAGATATAGGGTTATATATACCAAAGTGATCAGGGTGACGAGTAGAGTTGAAATCCGGATGTCTGTCTGTCCGTCCGTGCAAGCTGTAACTTGAGTAAAAATTGAGATATCATGATGAAACTTGGTACACGTATTCCTTCGCTCCATAAGAAGGTTAAGTTCGAAGATGGGCAAAATCGGAACACTGCCACGCCCACAAAATGGCGGAAACCGAAAACCTATAAAGTGTCATAACGAAGCCATAAATAAAGATATTAAAGTGAAATTTGGCGCAAAGGATCGCATTAGGGAGGGGCATATTTGGACGCAATTTTTTTGGAAAAGTGGGCGTGGCCCCGCCCCCTACTAAGTTTTTTGTACATATCTCGGAAACTACTATAGCTATGTCAACAAAGTCTACAGAGTCGTTTTCTTCAGGCATTTCCATATACAGTTCAAAAATGGAAGAAATCGGATAATAACCACGCCCACCTCCCATACAAAGGTTATGTTGAAAATCACTAAATGTGCGTTAACCGACTAACAAAAAACGTCAGAAACACTAAATTTTACGGAAGAAATGACAGAAGGAAGCTGCACCCAGGCATTTTTTAAAAATTGAAAATGGGCGTGGCGCCGCCCACTTATGGACCAAAAACCATATCTCAGGAACTACTTAACCGATTTCAATGAAATTCGGTACATAATATTTTCTTAACACCCTGATGAAATGTACGAAATATGGGTGAAATCGGTTCACAACCACGCCTTCTTCCAATATAACGCTATTTTGAATTCCTTCTGATGCCTTCTCTGTATAATATATACATTAGGAAATGAAAATAAAATTCAATGCTCAAAGTAAACAAATTGATCTAATCTAATTAATTTTACAGCAAAATAAAAAAATATGTAAATTATTATCACTTTATCATGCGAGAGTATAAAATGTTCGGTGACACCCGAACTTAGCCCTTCCTTACTTGTTCATTTTAAGAAAATGGCTAAGGTATTTGGCGATGGTTAAGGGCAACATCACAGATAGAAGGAGGTCCGAATATACAAATATATATCTTATATATAAGAACGACATTCATAAGTATTTCTAATCCATACCTACATAGTACGTTAATAATATTGAACTTTAATTTCTTCATATTAATGCGATAATTGACTCAAACAGGGGTATTCAAAGCCATAAAGGAGAAAAACTTTTCAATTACAGTAATAAGCTACACAAACAGCATTAACTCCATAAATTTCATCGGATATGGGTTATTTTTTAAATATTAATTTTTTATAAAGTGACTAAAATTTTATGAAAAGTGAATTGTGGCAGGATCATAAAAACTGCTCAAACTGCTGAGGGAACATCTAATTTCATTTGATCAATATACAGTTGTAGAAACTTACAGATACTTAAAATCATGCAGACTTCTATTAACAAGTGAAAAAAAGTTTGTCATTTCTTGAATTTCGATGATAAGACAAGAAATCGTACAGCCTTTCTGCTGAATTGCCATAGTTTAGCTCGAAAATGGATTTCAAGCAAGCAATGATATTCAGGACTAATGAGTTTATAATATTTCGCATAGCTCATCACATTAAGAAGTTGTCATACCTAAATTGGGTATTTTGCGTTTGGAACGATGTTTTTAACTAACCGAAAATATAGATGGATGGCTCAAAACTAATCCTCCTATCAGTAGATGCTATCAATTTTGCAATTCACCTGTAATGTTAGTTCTGTTTTGTCATTTGTGTAGTAAATACATGCGAAATACACGTAAATAAACAATGGTACGCTACACTGCCTGCCACAACCGATATGCTGAAGAATGTATTTTCCGGGCGCCTAATCTCCCGTTTTGGCGATTTGCACTGGCCAGCAAAATCGCTGGATTTGACCGCTCCAGACTTCTTTTTGTGGGGTTGTTTGAAGTCGTGGGCTTATGTCAACAAGCCTCAGACTTTTGCAGCTCTTAAAGACAATATTCGTCAAGAATGTGAGGACATATCGCTGAAAGTTCTGGCTAAAGTGATGGAAAATGTCATAAAAAGGGCCCAAATGACAATCAACTGTGGCGGCGGCCATTCACTTGATATCATATTCTCGATTTGATGTAAAACAAGAAAAAACGTTAACTTCGGTTGCACTGAAGCTAAATACCCTTCACAGGTGCATTTCTGTTAGTAACTATGTGTTCAGTTTGTATGGAAGCTATATGCTATAGTTAACCGATCTGAACAATTTCTTCGGAGATTACATTGTTGCTTTAGAAAATAATATATACCAATCTTCGTGATTATATCTTGTCAAATGTGAAAGTTTTCCATACAAGCATTTGATTCCGATCGTTCAGTTTGTATGGCAGCTGTATGTTATAGTGGTCGGATATCGGCCGTTCCGACAAATGAGCAGCTTCTTGAAGAGAAAATGCCGTTTGCAAAATTTCAAAACGATATCTTAAAAACTGAGGGACTAGTTCGTATATATACATACAGACAGACAGACAGGCAGACAGACGGACAGACGGACAGACAGACGGACATGGCTAAATCGACTCAGCTCGACATACTGATCATTTATATATATACTTTATAGGGTCTCCGACGATTACTTCTGGGTGTTGCAAACTTCGTGACAAACTTAATATACCCTGCTCAGGGTATACAAATTTAAAAGACCAAATGAAATAATCCACAAGCAGAATTAAAGTTTTTCATTTTTTAAAAAAGTTTTTCATATTCCAAGAAAACATCGGAAGGTTATTTTTGCGCCACCTGCTCTGTACATATGTATAAATGGTCAGCCAAAGGGCTATTTATTTGTCGGAACCATCAATATCGGTTTACTATAGTATATACATATGTAGATGCCATAGAAACTGAATGATCAAAATCATGTCTTTGCGTGGAAAACTTTTTTATTTGAAGAAATAGCTTCACAAAATTTGGCACAGATTATTGTCCATGGGAACGGTATAATATCTGAAGAAACTTTTTTTTTCGGACTACTATAGCGTACAGTTGTTTTATAAGCGGAACTATCATTATCAAGATAAATATCTTAATACCCTTTTATGGTATGCTATAAGAAAAGCACCTCTGAAGTGTATAACTGCTTTCATGCAACCGAAGTTAAAGATTTCATTGTTTTATAATACAAAATTCCGCATTTTCAAAGAAATGTTCTGTACCTACCACAATCTTGGTTATTTCTTTCTCTTATCCTGTTATAGTGAGATGGAAAAGAAGAGGTAACATTTATATAGAATTCACCAGTCATATATGTATCTATGCATTTGTATTTGTTAAAGAATAAAATATTGGTTCTAAAAGTTCTCTGAATGTGTTGGAGTTTTGGTGGTTGTAACTTTCTATCTTTCTAATTATTTAAACTTTAATCAATTTTAATGGAAAAACCTTATACATATTGGACATCGTTACTGCTAATCTCCAAACTTTGAGTGAGAACTATCATATTAACAACTTTCTCCTATACTCTTTAAGTACAAAATTAATAAATCGCTTGCTCTCTATACTTTCAAATTGCTTATGTAGGCCACAACAACTCCAATAACCTATTTTAAGTGCCTGTTTGCTGCTTCACAGTTAACTTTACCGCAGCTCTGCGATTGATATTCTTAAGTAGAACTTTAATGATTTATTATTCATTTCATTTCCATGCCGTTTAACTGCTCTTATTACCTTGTAGTGCTTTCTCTTACTGCCGTTTCTTAGTGTATTTATTATTTCTTTTTTGAATTTTGCAGCTATTTAAACTTTTTTACACGAACTTTGAACTCCAATACACGAGAATGTTTGAGTCTATAGGTGTTTTTCGAGTATACGCGAATGTGTGTGTGGGTTTGTGTCTCGATTTCTTGCTTTACTCACATTCCATGCACCATTTGTTTGTGTACAATATTTCATGCAATTGAATGCATTTGCAAAAGGTTGCGTATACGCCCTGTGTGCTGATGGAAAGTATTTGTTTTGTTTTGGTACGCTCTGCTTTACCTATCATATCTTCTTCTGCTGTTTCCGTTTTATTATTTTCTCACCTTTTCCGTGTGAAAAGTCAAAAGTTTTAGTTTCCACTCAACTCTTATCAAGTAAGCTCAAAGCGCACAAGTACTTTACTGCAGCACATATACACATGTATGTATACTCAAGAATAAGCAACTTGTCGGCAAATTTCCTTTTGCGTAAATTTTACAGTATTTCGTTCGTTAAGTGAGTATTTCATTGGAACATTGACCTGAAAAACCATGATAACCATCAATTAGGCACACTGTGAATGATATGGATTGGGTTTGTATGTATGTAGCAGTGTGTGCGCAGCTTCAAAGGTTACATAGTTAAGAGAAAAAATAACAAGTGTGGAGGCAGAGGAAGGGTGGCCACCCTTTGATTGTAGGCAAGCGAGGTTACTGCAAAAATAAGACAATATCTGGTTTTGTTTGCTCACTCACACATACACAAACTCTAGCGCATTTGCATGTTTACTGATATATTATTTGCCAATGCTTTTGTTGCACTAATAGACTGCTTCTTTTGATGAACTTGTTTCAATATTGCATTTTATTGACACGACTCAGTAAAAACCACAAAGTAAACAAAGAAAATTAAGACAAATATAGTAGAACTCGTGTACATTAGTTAGATATGTACTATATGTACACGAGTATAGAGCATATTTCGCCTGCCAGCCAGCCAGCCAACCAATACAACAAACCAACCAGCAATAGCTGTAAAAACAGTTAGAGCAACGGTAACAATGCATGTTGTGACAATCAATTCGAAGATAGCTATACAAATTCGCAAACACATACATACAGACGTACACATGTGTTCTGTGTGCACATGCAAAAATATGCACGTGCAAGTGTGATGTTAAGCAAAGTCAACTAGTAAGGGAGCTAGTGCTAAATATCCACATTAACAACAGTGTCATTGGTAAAAGTAACAACAGCAACAAAAACAGTAACAACAAATCATAGCAGCAACAATTTTATTTAATAAATTAAGCCATTGTTTGCGCAATGGGAAAGCAGTGTTAATTGCAACAATAACAAAGACTTCATAACACAAGCGTATGTTGTTTAAGACTCCAACTCTAACTGTACTTTTGAGCTCTAGTTGGAAATGATTTTAATTATGAGGCTCTTATAAATGAAAGTATGAAAAATTTACTATATGGTAATTTAATTACTTTTATTAATTTTATTGTAATGTATACTTAAGATTATTGTTCACTTATTTGGCAATAAAAATATCATTAACGTACCTACAATAGGTGTACTAGTTCCTTACATACACTTGCACATAAGGAATAAAATTTAACCGTTTAAATTTATAATTTTTAATTCCGAACGTCTGGGATTTTAGTCCCAATATTTTGATTAATTTTGTATCCCAAATTTTTTAATCAAAAAATTCCCAACCATGATCATGACACAGGAGTCCATATTAACAATTCTCTAATAATTTTCTTGGTATTTCGGTTAATTGTTATGGTAGTTCTTTAGCTTGGTAACACTCAACCAAGGTGATCCAAGGACGAGAACGTTGTACAGGTAAGAATCAAAAGGAAATTGATGTTTTATCAGTTGACATGGTGCGTTGAAAGAAAAATCAACAAAGTAATCTGTGCGTATATCATACATAAATAATAAATTAGATAAGTCGGATGTAACCGAACATTTCATACTTTCAACTTTTAAAGATTAATTCATTCATTTATTATTCCAAGAACAAATATGCGCCATTATTTGAAATACACGCTGTCTCAATTTTATTAAGATAACTCACATATTGGGCGATATATGCGGTAAAAAGTCACCGTGTTTTGCTCATAACAGTGTAACTCTGCCTAAAATATATAGAAAAAACTGGATCTAGCCCTTATGTAACTAAAATCATTATTTTCAAACATTCGCCTGACTTTACTCCAAACTCCACATGTGAGGAGCCTTAATGCAATGGAGAGCATTTTATTAGCCTAAGGCATGTAAATTGTATGTAATATAGGCATAGAAAAAATCGAGTTAATACTACCCAACAACCACACACTCTTTATAATGGCCAAATATGTCGAATGAGTATTATTTGTGTATAAAATTGTCTCAAAATATAGTCTCGAGTTGAGCAATGTCAATTGTAATAAAATTAGCCCGTCCTTTCCTTTGCCCCCAATATACACATAAAATCAAAATCGTCTTTCCACCTGACTCTAAACTGTTCAGGTTGTTCAAAATCTGTGATATTTTATTGAAATTAAGAGTATATGTGCTTTTTCGACCAAATAGACAGCAATGAAGAAAGTATAAATACCGTAGCTGAGAGAGTATGCGAAGACTTATTCGGCGCAACTCGAACTGAGGCTCTATAGGCTCTTGAAAAGTTCAAAGAAGATCCGCGGTTTTAGAGCCAAATTTCGTTTAGCGATGAGACCAAGTTTTTGTTCCAAAGTTTTCCTTTATATGTATATTCTAAAGTTTATGCGAACAGTCTTATATTCAGCCCTTGAAGGAAAATATCACGCGTGTCATTCGCCAGTTACCAGTCGAAATGCTTGACAGAGACATCTAAGGAAATTGCACTCAACGGATGGACCAACATTCGAAAGGGATAATCTTCGAAAAATAAATGCCAAGAAATGTTCGTTTGAATGATAATAAACATTCCACATTTGAAGTTTCTGTGGTAATTTTTTAGAACAGTAGGGGACCTCGAATTGGATCACAATATATAATTAACTAGCAGACCCTGAGGTGTTGCTGTGGCAAATTTTTTTGTTTTATTACATTGTTGTGAGCTCGTCACGGGGAACAGTTACTCCTTAATACAATGAAATTATTATATACGAACGAAGACGGAAACATTTAAAACTGGTATAAGAATCCTCTGGATTGGAATTTGAAAGGGAAGGTTTTTTAATACGATTGAACAAAATTTTCATACTATTGAATTTGGTAAGAGTTAATACAAAAGAATTCATTTAAAAATAATTTGTTTTTATTTAAATTTCTAACAAATAGTTTTAAATCTTTAAGAATAATATTCAATATTTTGAATTATCAATACTTTTAATCTAAATTTAACTTAGCACTAATTGGTGCACAAAATTTTTGGTTAATCCGTATTTAGCTAGCGTAAATAGATTCGACGGTTTTCCTCCACGTGAACATGCAACATGGCCATGAGAAAAACATGGATTTTTTAAATCTAAACCATAAATAAACATTGCAAAAGCCAAACGAACTGGAAATTGTAACTCCTGAATTGTATCGCAGAATCCGATGGTATCATTGTAATACGTGGCAATAGGACCACTTAACCTTTAAACTTTCCAGATAATATGGTTGCTTCAAGTATCTTTTCATAGCCAAACTAGCACCATTGTATAATCAAGGTGGATTTAAATTATACAGGAGAAAAATAGGTGAACCATTGATATCGATTGATTTAAAATACATCAGATCGCCTGGTAACAGCTTTTGTATTTGGAAGTTAATTTCGTCAACATCAACATTTTTGGCTGCTAAAATAGCCCGCTCACTGAGCCAGTTATGATTCAAGTAATTACTCTATATATTCGGAAAAATACTCTGAATCAATTAATTTTTTTCCTCAAGAACAGTGCATAAGTTATTTGGCAGTTTAATGCTCTTTCAACCCGCTTTCGTCGTGCCTCTCTGCTTCGAGCGTTGTTGAGGTCTTTGTCTGTTATTTGACAGTCCCAATTATCTGTTAGCTGCAAAATATTCTAACAGATGACGTTAACTGTTGGCTGGATTGAGTAAGTATTCAACAGATGGCGCTATGTTAAAAACACAAATTTAATAGCATAATAGTTACGTATTGCTGAAACTAAGGTGTAACCTAAATTTATTTCGTATTTGAATATAATAATTAGTGATTATGCTATTAAATTGTAGCTTATATAAAAGAATTTAAAAGGTCATAAAAAAACTGACACATACGAACGCAAAACCCTTTGAGGGTTTTACTATACTGACCTAGTACCATCACCTTGACTTGGAATCTCTCACCCCCCAGACAATAATCCCAAAAATATTCCACAGTGTAATTAACGCCATCTGTTAGAATTGTTTGGAGCTTACAAATAATTCTGACTGTGAAATAATAGACAAATAATATACAAATAATTTGTAATAATATATTATTGCGATTAAAAATTGAGATGTAAGCTATCCTGTCTCTCAAGTTGGATCAAATTGCACACCGAATGCAATCAAATTTAAAATCGGTACAGTAGTTTAGGCGTCCATGGCGGACATACAACGTGACACGCGATTTTTATATATAAAGATTAGAGTAAGGTGTGGTGTGGTAGCCATTTTAGCTTTCCTTATAAAGAATAGTACATACCCAAGGAAAAATCTTCTTAAAATAGATGCATAGTACACTCTACAGCTCTCGCTCTTAAGGTACACTTCAGAGGTTAGCCAAGATCACAAAGAAAATCATATATTAAAAAATTCCATTTCAACACACTTCGTGCATAAGAACCACCTTTTGCAGATATATAATATACCATTCATATTACATAACAAATACATTTATTTTATATTAAAGGAGCCTCTAACATTCAATCGGCTTTCAAGTGTAAACTCGTATGCTTCTGCTCCAGTTAGTTGCCAGTGTTGCGGTTATAATGTAATTAGTATCACTTTTGTGATAAATGTAATGCCAAAAGCAAATGATTCATGTATGCCCACAGAGAAGCAGGTTCGTCAGTAAATGAGTAAATAATGACTTATTTGCCGTTGCAACGTTATTTTAACAACAACACCGCCATACGCACTCATTGCTGAAAAGTTGTTGAGAATAGCCATTCTCTTTAACCGCAGCTGGCATTGGCAACACACATGGTGTACATTTATATAAGTACTTTATATACTATTTAATTAGGTATACATTCGGTCGTTTCAACGGTCTTCTGGTTATTTCCAACTTTTTGATACGCTTGCGCCAGTGATGCCACCTGCTGTAAGAAAGGGGTAGTGAGTAACTGCGTTTCTAAACTCTTCATTTGCCTGTAGTTCTAGGGTTCGTCCAAAATCGAAGGATTTTACTTGGATTAATAATGGTCCTTTGTGTTACCCATAAACTGCTAAAAGTGAATCACCAGATTCTCATAGATCGACGAAGCTTTTTTAGCTTATCACAAATTTATTAAGGCAATTAATGTCAGTCCAGGCCTCATCGCTAGATTTGCCAAAGTGTGTCTACTTAGCTTCTCATAGTAGGCTCTCTCAACGGTACTTCACAATCCAGAAGTCCTTAACAGTGACATATGGGGCCCTTCGGAATGAACGCTACTTTTACCTGCCTCCAAGCTGCCGGAGTGTGGCTTAATCTGACGCAGTATGCGTAGATAATTCCAAAGAGTTGTGTTATATCTTTGTCAGCGTTGAAGCTGTACAGGGATTATGCAATCAGGTTTCGGAGATTTAAAAATCTTAAAGAGTTCATAGCTTATGTGATACAACGTTATGGAGAAGACTGGATATTCTTCCCAAGATTAGCGGCGTAGCGAGTTCTTATAGCCCAGTTTCCAGCCCCATCTCTCAAATATCCCAACTGAGGTAACAGTTCTCGTCTCTGACCCTTACTAAGCCCTTCTATATAGAAAAGAAGTGCACAGAGTATCGATAAATTTTTATAAGATCAATGATTGAATTTAATCTACTGTAAACATTAAGCTCACGTCGGAATACCCTCTCCATCAACAATTATGAGTACGACTAAGAAAAAGTGCAGTCTAATCTAAAGTTTAATAATAACAATGAGGAGCTGATGTTTCTCAGGAAGCCAGATAGCATTTAATGTCGTAAAACAATCAAAATACATTAGAAACTGTCCGTATATAATTATCATTGTTTAGTAGGTTATTTTTTCACAGATGAAAAGTTAAGTCATTCAAAAATTTACTCTACAGTTTTCATTTCACTCGGTGCAATATTGCATAAATCTTAAGAATTTCTGGATATTTGTGAGAGTGGAGGTCGTGTAATGTAGTTTGCTAAGGTGGTAGGACTATCCATAATTACTGTGACAAATATGAGCGCGATCTTTCTACCAGTTTGTTTACAGCAGCCTGTTCACCTCAGTAGTGTGTTGCGATTTTTGCAATGATTATAAATATCGAAAAAAGTATTTGTCTCAAAACGAGCCGAGACCAAAAAACCATCATCCACCACCATCGCATCGAATTACTACTGTGACTGAATTTAAAGCATAAACCGCAATAAATACCATCGATCAACCATCGTCTTCGCCGTGTGGTTTTTTCTTGTTCCCCAAATTTATGAAACAAAATTCGCTGAAATAGCTGAAGCACATACCAAAAAGCGCTTATGAAAATTGTTTCGACGATGGAAAAATCGTTGGCATAAGTGTATTACATCTGGTGAGGATGACGTTGAAGGCGACAGGAAAGAATATTTATGAATAATTAAATATTTTGCATTTTATTTACAATTTCTGGGTCCTTTTTTTAAAAACCTGTTCAGAATGTTTGTTGTTTGTAAGAAATACCTCTGGGCTGTAATATTGAAATATTTTACATGGTCTTCCAAGCGAATTGCCTGGAATCGAAATATGCGATGATGTAAAGTTTAATTTGCTTTTAAGGCCTTTTTCTATTTATGAAGGATTTTTTTGAATATTTAAAAATGACTTGGGAGCATAAAAAGTTGTTATTTCAGTAGTGTGATCCTGTGACCTTCATCGGGATCAGCCTAGCGAGTTTTTAGTTAATAAAATTTGAATTAAAAATTAAACTTTCAATATTTTATGTCAAATCAAGAACTAAAAATTGGAATTGTAATCCAAAAATCGGAATTAAAATTGATAATGTGTAAATAAAAACATTTTTGTTTTTCAAATCAAAAGCTGGAACGAAAAGAGATGGGAAGGAATAAGTATATTTGTTTTGAAAAGCTAACTAAAAATAATGATAGGTACTTTTATTCATTACATTTTGGAAAATTAAGGATTGTCATATTAGTTAGGAGCCTTTCGACAGAGATCGAAGATGTAGCTTAAGGATCACATTGTCGACAGAAATTTTAGAAAATTATTTGGAACAGAATCGCCATAAAGTAACAACTAATTTGTCCCACTACATATTTAAAGTTGCGCCGCATGCGCAGTTCCGCACAAACCTTCAAAGCTAACCATCCGATGCTTGAATCACACAAAAGCCTCACAATTTCACGCAAAATGTTTAACAGTTCAGACGTTTTTTCAACAATACGCAAACAAGTGGTAACTGCAACGAGTGATGTGTGGAGGATCAGTGGCCGCGGTGAAGTAGCGTACTCGAAAACTAGGTCAAGTGAAACTTTATTTTCAATGCGGTTTTCTGTTTCTTTCTTTTTACACCATTTTGTATTTTGTTTTAATTGCCATTTTTTAATTCCTCAGTTCCTTTGCTCAGTTTCATAGACTTGACTATTTTTGAACAATGCTATCGAAGAATTTTTGTTTTTCGTAAATTTTATTTTAATTTTTATGTAGATATACAATTTTCTTTTTAATATTTGTTTTGGTTTTTTTCGAGTGTGCATAATTGTACGCTGCGCCGCAAATTGCATTGTTTTTCGAAAAGTTCCAAACTACGGCGGAAATTGCAGGCGTAGCGTTCCAGAAGTAGCTGCCGCTAAGCTTGCGGTTGTTGTTGGCCGCAAGGCAAGCAAAACGTGTACGCCAAAAGGCCAACACAAACTAATGTTGTTTTTTATGCCAACTTGCTTTAGTTAACCCTTCCTATGCGCAATTGCAATTTTTAAGCTCTTTCCGCATTAAATATATATGTATGTAACAAGCGTGCTATGTTTGCGTTATAAATATGCAAGTTAATGGGTGCCACCAGATGATTAATAACACGCTGTTTTGAATGGTGAAGTTGAACTCAACTTTCTTTATTAAACACATTTTTATACCCTGAACAGGGTATATTAAGTTTGTCACGAAGTTTGTAACACCCAGAAGGAATCGTCGGAGACCCTATAAAATATATATATAAACGATCAGTATATCGAGCTGAGTCGATTTAGCCATGTCCGTCTGTCTGTCTGTCCGTCTGTCCGTCTGTCTGTATATATACGAACTAGTCTCTCAGTTTTTAAGATATCGTTTTGAAATTTTGCAAACGTCATTTCCTCTTCAAGAAGCTGCTCATTTGTCGGAAAGCCCGATATCGGACCACTATAACATATAGCTGCCATACAAACTGAACGATCGGAATCAAATGCTTGTATGGAAAACTTTCACATTTGACAAGATATATTCACGAAATTTGGTATATGTTATTTTCTAAGGCAACAATATAATATCCGAAGAAATTGTTCAGATCGGTTAACTATAGCATATAGCTGTAATACAAACTGAACGATCGGAATCAAGTTCTTGTATGGACAACTTTTACATTTGACAAGATATATTCACGAAATTTGATATATGTTATTTTCTAAGGCAATAATGTAATCTTCGAAGAAATTGTTCAGATCGGTTAACTATAGCATATAGCTGCCATACAAACTGAACGATCGGAATCAAGTACTTGTATGGACAACTTTCACATTTGACAAGATATATTCACGAAATTTGATATATGTTATTTTCTAAGGCAACAATGTAATCTCCGAAGAAATTGTTCAGATCGGTTAACTACAGCATATAGCTGCCATACAAACTGAACGATCGGAATCAAGTTCTTGTATGGACAACTTTCACATTTGACAAGACATATTCACGAAATTTGATATATGTTATTTTCTAAGGCAACAATGTAATCTCCGAAGAAATTGTTCAGATAGGTTAACTATAGCATATAGCTGCCATACAAACTGAACGATCGGAATCAAGTTCTTGTATGGACAACTTTCACATTTGACACGATATATTCACGAAATTTGATACATGTTATTTTTTAAGGCAACAATGTAATCTCTAAAAAACTTGTTTAGAACGGATTACTATAGTATATAGCTTCCATATAAACTGAACACATAGTTACTAACAGAAATGCACCTGTGAAGGGTATTTAGCTTCGGTGCAACCGAAGTTAACGTTTTTTCTTGTTTTTATACAGAATTTGCTTATTTACTATAAACTTACATACATATGTACGAATTCTTACTTACTAGTACTTATTTCTATATACTCTATAATGATAACGTAAGCAATAATTACAAAACAGCAAACCTCAGTTTGGTCGAGAAACGGCTTACATTGCGGCGGCACGGCTTCCGTTCTGGTTTAGTGCCGTTGTAAATTTTGGAAATTAACTTTATTGAGCAATGATATTGTATATTTACAGAATATTGCTGAATTGAGTAATATCGGTATATTTTGCTAGCTACGACAACTTTGTTGTTGTACATTTTGTTAGCTATGTTAGCTGTGAAACTTGCATATGTGTGATGTGTTGGTGTGCGGCAAGTTGTGACCAAGCCAAAGCCGCTCGGCGGACAATGATACCTTGTTCATGTATGTATGTGTGTTTGTGTGGTATGCATATCAGTGCATGTTGCCGCGCAGGTGGATCAAAAGCGATTGTTTCATGCGGCCTAGTAAGTTCAGCAACCTCTTAAAATAATTACCGCACAACAGTGGACAATGTGGTTTTGTTGCGATTCTTGTATATATAAAATTTTTACCGTTATTTAGAACGCTAGGTAGGTTGGTAGGACTGCCGGGCCGGTGCTCAATTAGCACTGCATGGGTCCAAAACGTTAAATAAGGAAATATGTTAGAAGAAGGCCCTTAGCAGCAGAGCAAATGTAGGCTTATAAAATAAGTCCTAGTTATGAAGAATTTTATTCAAACAATTTTATATCGCACAATAATTATTGTATAATGAACAATAATTCAGATGGCTTTTTTTCACGAGTTTATTAAAATTATAAAAAGAAAAGTAACTATTTCTGAAATTCAGTTAGTTACCGCACCTAATAAAACTTAGATTATCTTATCTTTCTTTTAACCCTAACTCAATGATACTAATCAGTGTACGAAAATATGTATTATAAAGGGTGTTTTTAGACGGGTGGACTTCCATGATGCAACACTTTTTCGAAATTCGTCTTTCTGACAGTTGTTGCTTGGATTACATTTAGTTTGGTTTGTTATTGTTGCTTTTTTGTGTGCTCTAAGTATTGTTATTGTATTGTTGGGCATGACTTCGTCCAACCATATTGTAAAACTAAGCTCCTTATCAGTTTTTCGCCGCCGTATTTAAATATCTTGGCTCGCGATCCATCGACCTCATATTAGTGTCACTAGAAAGAGTACTTACATAAGACAACGTGTAAAGTTCGGTAAAAAGAGCATCCATGATGAGGGTAATTATAGACGAAAAATCATTCATTGTAATTACAAAATAATAACAATTACAACGGATAAATTAAATTTTTATTTTATTTCAAGGTTTTCTTGCTATTACTAACTTATTCTAACATATTTTTCTAAATCTATTTTTATTGAAGCTGCAATTTTTAAAGTGGCGCTCCTTCTGATCCTTAGGTAGTTCAGTTTCAGGGACTGAATTTATTGCATCTGGGAATAAGAAATATTAGAAAATTGATATCCGTTTAAAATGAATGATGTTCATCAATTGCAATTAAATTCACTTCACGAAAATTAATTGTTTAATCAATTGGTCAATCGATTGCAATAATATATACATATGTAATACACTAATTATTATAAATATATACAATTTATTTATGGAAGCCCAAAAAGTTGCAATTCAATAGTACCTAGCAATCACCACACCGAAAAAATTTACTTCATATTTTAAGGCAGCTTGGTTTTGAAAACCATCGATATTAGACGTCAAAACTACTGGATTGGCTTTAATGTTTTAAAGACTTGTTTAAAATTCCGGCATTGGTTATAATGCTTTTTAGTGCATCAAAACAATTTTAACAGTATTCATACATATGTAGAGCTCTCGATTCGAGGTGTTTGTTTCCATATTTAAATTATTCATATCGCTCCCGGTCTGAATGAAAACTTGGAGGCCACCTTCTGCCTTTGCCCTTGCTGTTTCGTTAGAACTATCACTGTTGCTATTTGCTTTGAGAAAACTTATATAAGGTCCTCGATTTTAGCCTGCGCCACTTTTTGGTCAATATATATGAGTTTATGCATTAAAAATCAAATGAAACACGTGAATCGCAGACAAGAACTGAATTCATTTATTATAGAAGCAAACTACATCATATATAGATACATATTACATATTCTTACGGTAGATGGCGCTATTAACTTAACTTTGAACGTGATATTGTCGATACAAAATAACACCCCCACTTATCGCAATATTCACTGAAAAAAATTTATAAAATATCAAATTTATTTTATAGAAACTATGCCAAGAAACGACATAAACTTTTAGTGTTTTGTTGTACATAAACTTTTAGTTAAAATATCAGCCGGCATATCAGCTGTTGGCAAATACAGTATTTTAACAATCTTATCTTTCACTAGATCACGACAAAAATGATATTTGACATCAATGTGTGTAAGTTTGTGAAAGACTGGATTTGCACACAGTTTTTGTGACCTGATTATCATTATACAGGCTGATTGTGTACATTTTATTAGTTATTTCATATTGTAATTCCTTTAGATACAATGCTTCCTTACATGCCTCAGATAGACTAATATACTCTGATTCAGTGCTAGAGAGGGCTACACAATTCTGTTTTTTACATTCCCATGATATTGCACCACTACATAATAAAAAACACATTCCAGTATACGATCTCCTATCTATAGAGTTAGAGGCCCAATCAGCATCTACATATCCTGTTATTTCTGAATTACCTTCTTTACGATATTTTATTCCATAACTTTTAGTTCGCTTTAGATATTTCAGTACTTTCTTTGCATATTCCCAATGCTCTTTTGTGTGGCAATTATTAAATTGACTTAGAAAACTTATAGAGTAACTAATATCTGGTCTAGTTAAGACTGACAAGTACATTAAACTGCCAATTAGTTGTTGATAAGGTATGTGATTATTTACACCTACTTCACCTTTACTTATATTTAGTTTGACCTCCATCGGAGTGTCAACAGTCTTACAATCATTTAAATTAAATTTACTCAAAAGTTGATCTATGTAAGTTTCCTGACTTAGAGTTACATATCCTTTATCTTTATTAAACTTCACATTCATTCCAAGACATAATTTAACTTCACCTAAGTCCTTAATGCTAAACTTATTAGATAAAATCTGTTTCAAGTTCTTAGTTTCAATTTTATCATTGGAAAATATAAAGAAATCGTCAACATAGACTGTTACAATGGTTATACATTTGTTAATATATTTTATATACATACATGGCTCAACTTTTGACCTTTTGTAACCATTACTCATCAAACAATCATCAACTTTTTTATTCCACGCTCTAGAGGCCTGCTTAAGTCCATAAATAGCCTTTTTAAGTTTCAATACTTTACCAACTGAGCTACTATTATCATAACAATCAGGCATTTTCATATAAATGTTTTCTTCTAAATCACCATTCAAGAAAGCAGTCTTTACGTCTATGATTAACTTCTAAACCTAACTTTACAGATAATGCAAATAATAGTCTAAGAGTTGTGTGCCTCACTACAGGTGAAAAAGTTTCTGTATAGTCTACTCCATGTTTTTGGCTGAAACCCTTTGCGACTAGACGAGCACGGTAACGCACTTTGTTTTCACTATCATACTTTTTTCGTAAAACCCACTTGCACTGCACTATAGTACCATTTATTGGAACATCTACAAGTTCCCACGCACTATTTTTCTCAAACGACTGTAATTCATCCTGCACTGCTGTTAACCACTCTGCTTTCTCACGACCATCCAAGGCTTCTTGCAATGATATTTCACCCGTGAATATGTTGGCATCTTCTACATGAGCACATACAAATCCAAATCTGTCTGGGTTTTGCCTATGCCGAGGACCACTTATTATGTTGGTATTGTTAAGTATTATAGAGTCTTCACTGTCTGTTGTACCAGATTCAGAGCTATCTAATGTGTCATCTTCACAAGGTTCATACAGTTCTCCACTTTCATCCATATTCAAGCTCTCTGACTGTTCAAGTGAATTTTCCTCAAGTATCAACTTTTCCTCCACTGGAACCATATTCACCTCATCTGAACCATCTTCCTGTTCATTCAGAATACTGTCTGTCTCTATCTTCCCCAATACTATAACATCTCGACTGGTAGTTATAACATTAGACTTCGGGTTGTAAATCCTGTACCCTTTGACATCATTGGAATAACCGACTAGGATCCATTTTTCAGGCTTTCTATCCCACTTTAATCTCTTTTGTTTTGGTACATGTACCATGATTGCACTACAAAAAACACGTAAGTGACTTATATTAGGCTGTCTGCCCGTCCACATCTCGAAAGGAGTTTTATAATTTAATGATGCTGTTACAGTCCTATTCTGTAAGTATACTGCAGTATGTGCTGCCTCTGCCCAAAACCTTTTCTGACCTGCATCAAACAGTACACACTTGGCTTTCTCAACAATAGTCCTGTTGAATCGTTCGAAGAGACCATTCTGCTCAGGTGTGTATGGGTTAGTTTTCTTCTCAAGATCTTTAAGCGGTGATTAAGTTGATTCATACGACTAAAATCATCTATGAACAGCACAAAGTATCTAGAACCACCTATAGATCGGGTTTCCATCGGGCCACAGAGATCAGGGGTCGAATCGTTACATCCGCACACGGATCGGCAAACAAACGAAAGAAAATTACGTGATACGTCAATCATATGGAGTGATTGGCATTATGACATACGATAGCAAACGGATCGTAATGTATTTTCAATTCACAATAGTTTTTAAATTCCACATTGCTTTGGATCGTATTTTAAGGTCACAATAGATGTGGAACTGTCAAAACTTTTTCGAAATTTTCAATAAACTAAAAAAAACTAGTTAAATATCCAACTTTGTTTTTTTATTTGAGCTCAAGTGAAAGTGATGGGGATAAAAAAATAGTGCGGAGATAGCTAAGAGATCGTAGCAATAGCGTAGGTATAAAATAAAAACAAATTATGAATCCTTATTAACAAAATTTTCTTTCTAGATTATTGTTGAACAAAGCATTTGAATCTTAAAAAGACGGTGGAGAATTTTAGGATATGGCAAGAGAGAAAGGTATCACCCCACAAAAGTGGAAGATTTACTAACGTTTGTGAGGCATTACATAAAATCTGCATAAAATTTACAATAAGTTACGACCCTCAAAATTACGATTCTTATCACACACAAGAAATAGGCACCGGGGTAGCGAACCGCCTCACCGCAATCGACCAAACGATAAGATACCAAATAATGTATACTTTAATAAATCTAATTCATGTCCTTTATCTTGTAAATAATTTTATTTTTAATGGCAACTAAAATACAAAAATTTTGTTCATATAAATAATTTTTTTTTTTAATTTTTAATGAGATATTCCATTCATTGGTTTCTTATTTGTGTTCTTTATTACTAAAAATTATAAAAAACATGAAATTTAAAAAAATTTGCTCACATTTCCATAAATTTGTCTATTACGATTGGTAATTTGCGTTCGAATGACGATTCGAACGAACGGATACGTTTATATACTAGTTCACGTTTGTCATCATGCCAGATTACGATAGAACCGTTACGATCACGTATATAAGCGCTACGATCACGTATGTCATAATACGAAATACAGACTTATACGTGACGAGTGATACGTTCACGGATGTAACGAATCGACCCCAGTATGCACAATATTTAGCAATTCAGTACTTCTGCTACCTTCTTTGGGGAAAGGTAAGCGGCTCTGCTTGCCTTCACAGCAAGTGACGCATGATGACTTTGATATATCAGTCTTACTATCAAGTGTTAATCCCTGTACTGCATCTTGCATCTTATTCAAATACTGGCTGTTGACATGTCCTAGACGTGTATGCCAAACTTCACTGGACGCCATCACTGCAGCTGATGAACGACATTTAGATATGTTTAGTTTATACACCCCGTTCAACAGATTCGCTGTAGCCACCAGCACTCCTTTTTGGTTGAAAATCTGACAACCATAATTATTAACTGAAACTTTGTTTCCCTTTGATATAAGTTGACTAACAGATAACAGATTTGTAGTCAACTTTGGCACGCATAATACACCTTCTACTGTAATATCATATTCACAGGTATGCGTCTTTGTTGTAATCTGTACATCTCCAGTACATAATACAGGTACTTTATCTTTATTTGCCACGACAATTTCCTTGACCATAAGCTCCTGAGACACTGCACTAAACGCATTACTGCTTGTACGTTCGTTTTTATTTATATTCGACGAATTTTTCTTCGTAGATGTACACTGATTGCGGTAGTGTCCCGTTTGCTTACATTTGTAGCATGTTATGACTTTTGTTTTTGATTTTGACGTTTGGGCATTGTCTTTGATCGCAGTGCTACCAACATAACGGTTCTTATTGAAACTCGCAAACGCACCACTAGAACTGACGGCGCTTATGTCGCCTTCGTTTCCGCTTTCTTCCTTTTCCAACAACTTGGTTTTAATGGCGTCTGCTGTCAATGGCATGCCACAATGCTCGATCGTCATGATCATCGGTGAATATTTTTCTGTTAATCCCGCTAACAAAAGCGATGCGACCCACTCATCATTAATGTTAAAACCCATACCACTTAATTTTTGGCTAGTTTCGATGATTTGTGTCACGTACGAAGTCATTGAATCACTATTTTCGAGTCGTATTGAAATCAGACTCCTCAGTAAACTGATTCTCCTCGTGAATCTTGAGTCATCAAATAGGCTCTTCAATTTCTTCCACAGTTCATAGGTCGTTCGTACACTTTTAATGTGCACGTATAATGACGAATCTATTGTCAAAATTAACTTTGCTCTGGTTTTCGCGTCACTTGCTGCTCCTATTTCCGCTGGTATAGTCTCCAACTTGATACAATCAGACATTCCTTCCAGCACTAAGAAATTCTCAGCCGCGAAAGTCCACTCACTATAATTTTCACGCCCTTTAAGTTTAGGCACACTGGCAAGATACATAAGTATGTAGTTTGTCGCCATTTTCACAGTCACAGCGTTAATTACTACTTTTTTTTAATACCTATGCAAAGTCTATTTCTGCTAAGAATGTCCAAGAGAAAATTGCGAGAAAAACTATTTAATGTCTGGGCACATAACCTAATACCATGTTCAGACCGACACTTAATCACACGATTTCGGCTTTTGAGTGGTTTATCCCACTAATCTTATAAATTTATCAAGATTTCGCCATACAAAAATGACAGTTCAAAATCACTTCATCGGAGTGATTTGAAACTGATCCACGCTAAATCTCTCTGTGCGACTCTGATTTTGCGCCATCTACTTGACAGCTTTGGAAATCTATTACATTATCACAGCTGATTTAGAACCTACAAAAAGGAAAAATTATAAACAAACAAATTTTTATTAGAGCAATGAATCTAATTTCTGCTGAAAATCGACTTCCCAAATGAATACGGCTTTTATTACAAAATACTATATGACAATGTTTTCTTTTGATAAATATTGAGCGATGTAAATTCTTGAATGGCAAAAACAGCTATTTTAAATCTTTTCAACGGCAGTAAGAACACTGTTGAGTTATGAAATGCTTAAATGTAATCTAATCTTTTAAATTTTCGGTCTGAACATGGTAAAAAATCAAATGAAACACGTGAATCGCAGACAAGAACTGAATTCATTTATTATAGAAGCAAACTACAGCACATATAGATACATATTAGATATTCTTACGGTAGATGGCACTACTAACTTTGAACGTGATATTTTCGATACAAACTAACAGTATTACATATGTACATATTAGAATCAATTTCTCAATATTTATAAAACATACTCATACCCCTTAAAGAATGAATTTCATCAACGGCAATGTTCAATTTTTCGACCCCACTTTAGTTTTGGTGGCAAAAAAAAAAACTTTTCAAATGCCTGAATTAAAAAAATAAATAATACTCTCACATCGTGAGGAACGAACTGTTCAGTACTTAATAAAAATGCGCTTGCCCGTTTCTCTGGGCTCATCCGCAATGCCGCCAAAAATTTCGCCAACCGGCAAATATACTTGCGCTTGAGCATTGCGAAAAAGCACAGAACAAAATAAAACAAGTAAGAAAAGGCTAAGTTCGGGCGCAATTGAACATTTTATACTCTTCCAGCTTGCAAGAATCAACGCCAGGGAAATACCTTAAATGTAAAACGTCAAGAGGAGGATCAGAATCTAAGCAATTATAACAGGAGGCGCAAAAATTACCTTCCGATGTTTTTTGGAAAATGAAAAACTTTTTTTAAAAAAATAAAAAATTTGACTCTGCTTGTTTTTTATTTGGTCTTTAAAATTTTTTACATCAAAACGAGAATATGGTATCATGTAAATGGCCGCCGCTACAGTTTTTATGGTATTTTCCATCACTTTGCCCAGAATTTGGCGCCTCACATTCTTGACGAATATTGTCTTTAAGAGCTGCAAGAATCTTAGGCTTGTTGACAAACGGAAGTCTGGAGCGGTCAAATCAGGCGGGCTTGCTGGCCAGTGCAAATCGCCAAAACGGGAGAATAGGCGCCCGGGAAATGCATCCTTCAGCATATCGGTTGTGGCAGGCAGTGTAGCGTACCATTGTGTATTTACGAGTATTTCGCATATCTTTACTACACAAACAGGAACTGACATTAGAGGTCAATTGTAAAATTTATAGCATGTTCTGAGTTTTGCGCCACCCTGTATACACATATACTCTATAAAACTCATATACTGATCGATAAATTCGGCATACGATTTGTCAGAAAAACGAAAATCCTGGTAATAGTTATATGGAGGGTAGGTCAAGTTTTCACCAAATTGCATCCAATTTAGGCGTAAAGATATACTGTTATAAGTAAAACATATGCTGTAATTTTCATTAAGTTAACGCAAGTATTTGCCAATATATCCAGCATAAAGTCATATGAAAGTTCGAAAAAACTTATAGGTCCCTGTGGTATAAATATTTCGTAAAAATTCTTTTTTTTTGAAGTTATTGAAGGCTGAAATTTAGAGCATAAGCTACTGGATATTAAATATTTTTTCATGGTCTTTTTGTTTAAATAATTATATTTTACATAATGTATATCTTTGAAATGTCAACTATAGGTACTGCGGTTCACATATTCGGTACCTAAGGTTTTGAACAGGGATTGAATCGTTACATCCGTAAAAGTATCACTCGTCACGTAAATAGCTGTATTTCTGATTATGACATACGTGATCGTATCGCACAGTGATATATGTATGTGAACGAGTATATAAACTTATCCGTTCTTTCGAAATATCATTCGAATGAAAACTACCACTCGTTAAAGACAAATTTAGGATAAGGCGAGTAAATTCTTTTAAATTTAATGATTTTTTAACTCTTAAAAATAAAGAACAAAAACAAGAAACCAATGAATGGCATATCTCATTAAAAATAAAAAAATTAAATAATTTACATGAACAAAATTTTTGTATTTCAGTAAATCAGTTAATAAAAATATTATTTACAAGTTAAAACATACATTTTCAAATTAAAGTTAATAAAGAATACTTCATTTGATATCTTATCGTTTGGCCGATTGCGGTGAAGCGGTTCGATACCCCGGTGTCATAACTTATTTGAAATTGTATGCAAGTGTTACGTAATGCCACACAAACGTTAGCAAATCTTGCCACTTTTGTGGAATGATACCTTCCTCTCTTGCCATATCCCAAAATTCTCCACCGTCTTTTTAGGATTCCAGTGATTCGTTGAACGATACAAAGAACATTTTGTTAATGAGGTTTCATGATTTGTTTTTGTGTTTATACTGAATTTGAAAATACCAAAGGATTGCTACGATCTCTTAGCTATAACCGCACTATTTTTCCATCCCCATCACTTTCACTAGAGCTCAAATAAAAAAACAAATTCGGACCCATTTTGATATTTATTTCGTTTTTGCAATCGTTCTGTCAGTTCCATATCTATTGTGACCTAAAAATACGATCCACGCAATGTGGAATTTAAATACTATTGTGAATTAAAAACAAATTACCATCCCTTTTCTAACGTATGTCATAATACCAATTACCGTATACGAAGAAAGGACCATGTGCTATTATAGACTCGGGTAAGCTCTAAATTTTTATTGGCCAAGTTAGTCAAGGTTAGTATACGTTTTTAATCTGATTATATAGAGTGATTAAAATGTTTTAAGTCTAAATTTTTGTAAAAACACAGCGCTTGAGTTTTGTGCTGATTTATGGATGAATGAAATAGCCCAAGGCCAAAATCGAAATATCATATTTTGTATACGCAAGACCTTCGAACTTAATAAAATAACTGTACTATCAGTCGAGCTAAGTTTTCGTTCCCATCTAAATTTATTCAAAACCTTTAAATGAGAATAAAGCTAAAAGTTTACAAAAATGTATGCTGCATTTTGGGTTCAAAGAGTTTAAAATCTCCTTCTTAGGATAACTAAGTCAAAAATATTAAAAAAGTAATCAAAGTATCAGCCAAGAACAGGGTGACAAATGTTAATGCAAATTTTGTTAACTTTTTATTCTTTGCCATTCCATTTATTTAGTTTTATTCTGTGGGAGTATATGCACTGAATTTTTTCAAGCACATATTTAATGCACTCATAAGTCACTTTAACTACTGTAAATATTATGTTGAAAATTCAAGAAAATTACAGCACTCTGGCAACAACAATAAAAGCTCGCATAATTATTTATTGTAATTAAATTTAAATACACAAAAATTTTCCACAACACAATTCCCTTTCTATCATGGCTTTACCGCTTGTAGCAAGAAATTCAACAAGTCAGTAGCTATAGTAATCAGCAGCGTAACCTACTTTTAGGCGCCCATGATTTTGTTCGACAAAGCTGCACAAGCAACTATTGCACAGTGGTTCCATCAGAGGGCAAAAATCAAAAAAACCGATCAGAAAATATTTAAATTAAATTTACACAGTTTGTCTCTAAAATGTCCAATCTTCCAATTTGCAAACCGGTTTTCGCTGGAATCCTAACGGTACATTCTAAAAATAATATCAAATGCATGAACACGTGTTCATTTCCTAACAGCGCATCGGAGCTGTGGTGAAATATTTCGAAGCAAAAGCGCACTTCAAATCGGGCTGGTAACCGTTCAAGTTTATAGATTTATATTATTTGAAATGATTTTGAAGCTCATGGTATTTATTTTACTTATGAAATTAATTTATACTAACTTAATATGAAATATTTAAAAACTAACTTGATATGTTAAACCTATTTGTTTTTACTTGTTTTGTGTGTCTTAAATTTGTTTACCTAAAGTTTTAGTTGTGTTCCCCCACGATTCCCTATTAGGATTATTATTTTTTATCTTAATTAGAGTTTTAAGATGTTAAAATCGTTAAAGTTAGGTGCGGAAAGTTGCGGATGTAGTTGTAATCGTTAATATGCTAACACGACATCTTATTTTTTCAAAGTCAAATTTTGCCAGCGCGCTGCAGCGGAGCCCGTGTGTCGTCTTTTGTGTCTCTGTCTTTGTTGTGTCTTTGTGTTTGCCTTTTGTGATTATTTACAGCTTTTATTTGTCAGTTAATTACTATTACTTAAAATTATTCTAATTATTTTTCCATTTTTTTTTTATAATTTTTGTTTGCATTCCCAAAGGAGATTCGTATCGTTGTGTATTTTCACGACAGTATATTTTAAATTTATGGTGCACCAAAGACGGTAGCAACGCTGCGAAATTACGGGAAGTTATCGACGATGTTAAATTTAATATTGAGAATAACGGCTACAATTTCGAACTCAACGAACTTTGTAAATCGATGGGCTACATACATATGTAAAAAAATTGTTGTTTTTTGGACTCGGTATGATCGGAAAATATCGTCAATTGTACAATATCAATATGATTGGCTAAATGTAATGGAGTCAATTGTCCTTAAGTCGACCAAAAATTCATCTCAGCATATAGCGGAAAGTCCTCATCGTGGTCGTCGAAAGGTTGATTTTGCGGAGTCTTCATCTAGAACAAAGCGACGTCGAATAGCTCGGCTGATTGAAATGGATGAGTCCGCTGTTTCTGCTTTGCGCAATGAAAATCAGCAACAGCCGACAATGCAAGCAAATCCTACTGAAGTAATTTCCCTAATAATGGAGACCGAAATGTCCAAAGTCAATATCTGCTTATAAGGAATTTCGTTAATAGCAAAATATCCTTCGACTTATTTCCAAGCTACCACACCATAGCAAATGCAAAAAAAAGAAATACCCTAAAAATATATCAGTTGATGAATCTCATGCTGAAATTGAGTTGCAAAATTTACTGGATAATACAGTATCGAGCATATTGGAGCTTTAAGAAGATGTAGTTAAATCAATCACGGATGAATCGATTGAAAACCTAACGTTAATTGGAAAGTGGGGTTTTGATGGAAGTACGGGTCATAGTGAGTACAAACAAAGTTTTTTAAAATACGATTCAGAGGACAAGAGCCTATTTGTCGCCTCATACGTACCTCTCCAACTAATTTCGAAAAGTACCCATTCAATAATTTGGAAGAATCCGCGGCCTTCATCGACACGTTACTGCAGGCCAGTTCGTTTTCAGTTCAAAAAGGAGACAACTGAACTGTCAATCGAAGAGGAAAAATACTTCAGGAAAAAATACATCAACTTAAACCGACAGAATTTTTGATTCATAATAAAAACATAATTGTTGAGCATAGTTTACAACTGACTATGGTAGACGGAAAAGTGTGCAACGCTTTAAGTGAGTCATCCTCTACAAAATGTTTTATATGTGGAGCAATTCCAAAAGAGATGAATAACTTGGATAAATGTTTGAAGAAAGACGTGAACAGAGAATATTTCGAAATCGGTTTATCCCCACTTCATGCGAAAATACGTTTCTTTGAATACTTTCTACATCTTTCCTATAAGTCTGTTATCAAAATGTGGCAAGCTAGAGAGTCCGGAGCAAAAATTAAAAGTTTTAGACCAAAAGCATAAAATTCAAGCGGCGTTTCGGGAAAAAATAGGAATAATAGTAGACAAGCCCAGAGACGGAGGTAGAGGATCTTCTAACGATGGAAATGTGGCTAGAAAATTTTCTCAAATCCCAAATTAGCTTCTGAAATTACAGAGCTTAATGAGAATCTTTTCCATCGTTGTGCCACTATACTCCAAGTTATCGCCTCGGGGTACAAAATAAATTTGGACAAGTTTAATGAATATGCCATCGATACTGCTAAGGAATTGATAAAGGAGTATCCATGGTACTATTTGCCAGCTACAGTCCATAAGGTGTTAGTTCATGGATCTTCTGTGATTGAGCATGCACTCGTATCAATTGGAGAGCTTTCGGAGGAAGCTGCCGAGTCGAATAATAAGGAATTAAAAAAATGTAGACTATATCACAGCCGCAAAATGTCACGCATTGCAACAAACACAGACATATTGAACACACTAATTTTACGGTCGGACCCATTTATAACTGGGCAAAGAAAACATGGAAAGAAGGATAAATCAACGTTACTTGAATCTGTGTTCAACTTATTAGAAGAAACATTATAAATTTTTGTTATAATTACATTAATTCGTTGATGGCTGTTGATTTTTTGATATGATATTATTTTAGTAGGTGTATAGCTTGAGGATTAGATGGGGGAAGAGTTTTAAAAGTATAAGATTTAACTATTATAAAATATAATAAAAAACAAAATAGTAAAAACTTGTGTTTTTGTATGGTGAAATGGGCCAATCACTTTTAATAGCATACTTTTAGGCACCTTTTAAAGTTAAAATAAACAAAACTCTAATTTATTTAGCACCTGGTCGACCCCTGGTATTGAAATTTTTACCACATTTTCTAAATATCTTTGTTAAGCCTTGCTGAAAATTTCAGCTCTCTACTACCATTAGACCCATTTATGGCCGCGACCCCATACAAGCCGGACCACTGTGTATTGTTTAGAAACCAAAATTCGCTGCGGCCGACTCCCTTAAACCTTCATTAAAGCCAGCTACCCGAACATACAAACACACACGCATTATGTGCAGACATAATTTACGCCCATAAAATTTGCATAAATATGGACGCGGGGTTGGTGCGACGGATAAATGAGATGAAGTGCAATTTATGTACATAGTAAACGAGTAAATATAAATCGCTGAAAATGTACTACGAATAATATTTCTAGTGTTAGACTAGTGTTAGCAGGCAGCCTCAAAGCGCCCATACACGAGCATACAAGTGCGTTCGATCGGTATGTGTGCGCTTGCGGTTTATCGTGCATGGGCTTGTTCGCGTACCGATCCATGTTCGCGAAAATGTTTGATTTTTTACGATCGGTGCGCGAACATGTTTATCGTGTATGGCGTTGTCGGCGCACAAAATCTCATTTCTCTCGTGTCGCCGAACAGTGAAGATCGCGAACAATGGCAAGAGTTAAGGGGAGAGCCTGCTTTCGAGGCTTCAAAAATCGATTTTTTTGAGGATTTTTTTGGGAGGGAAACAAATTATTGATTCAAGCGAAATTTCTAGGCTTTATAGTTATATATTTGAACATCTTTCACAAATTTTTTGGATACGAAATCTTTGATATTCTGCCTTTGGGAAGCAATTACCCGATGCATCTCGCATGTACATTTTTCGGACGGCGGCCAGGATGCAGGTCGCAATTTCTATCGGAAACAAAAAATTCAAAGAGATTCATATTTTTTATTAATTTATCTTCTAGTTAAACTAAAAAAATTCCAAAAAAAGTGTAAAATTTAAAAATTTATTAAAAATTTAATAAGTAGTGGCTTTTGATCAAAAGAATTTTACTTTATGCTGTTTAAAAATATGTTAAAACTTGACTTTTCTTAATATTTTGTTTAGTTTAAATACAAGATAATTTTATGTCAATGATAATAAACTTTGCCCTAATTCCATACGACGTTTAGTTTTTTTTTCTATCCTGCCCGCCAATTAAGAATAATCGTAAAAATGAAAAACCGAGAAATCACGCTTCAAAGTTTTCGCTTTTTGCCTAAGCGCTCATATATGTATGTATATATGTACATACATAGTGTAAGAAAATAAAAGTTGGAATAACTTATTAACGAAATTCCATGAAATAGATAAAAATGCTACATTAGAAATAAATTCCAAGAAATGTTCCGCTTGCCTGTCGCACATGTTAACTCTGTGAAGAACGGACGCAAAATGGATTTGTGTGTCGTGTATGGGCAAACGAATTCATACCGATCGAACGCACTTGTGAGCTCGTGTATGGGCACTATCATGACAGTGTGCACTAGCACGGAGACGGGTTGATGCAGACGAAAAGTTTGTGTTGCGAGAACGCAAAATTTTTGTGGCGGAGGCAGCAGCGTATAGCTGGTGTTGTTATTTCAAGCGGGATGTGGCACTCTCCCTAGTGGATTTGTTCACATATATTCATATTTCTAACCAAAAATTCGAGATATTTTATGCTGCAATGACTTTGTGATTGCATTGAAATGCATATTCATAAATATTTGTTGTTGTTTGCAGTGTTGCTGTTGCAATTGCGCTAAATTGTGTCATTTGCACTTCCCCCACTGCAAAAGCAACCGATACAAAACGCTCGCAAATAGTTTTGGACGTATTCCTCTCATTACCTCTCTGCCGCTCTCCTCTTCCCCATCTATTTGATTTCCCTCTCATTTCAACTTTTTTCTCGCTAAGCAAACTGTATTTACATAGAAATGTATACCATAAACATATGTATATAGAGTTGTTTGTGCTTTTATCTGTTTTTGCTACACTGTGCACGATAACAATGTAAATAGAGCAGGAAATATTAATTGTTGATTGTCGACGCTGAGATACGTTGCACTGTCGGCTGATTATATGTAAAAACTGATACAAATTTTAGTTATTAGTTTACTTAAATTTTAGTTTTCTTGGTTTGAGACATATTTATTTAATAATGAGGGAAGAAAAAGAGCGATCTAAACATCAAGAATTTATGGTGACTTGAAATTAATTATGTATGCAATGGATCAGTGTTAACTTAGAATGGCTTCACACAATTTTTTGTTTACAATTTTCTTGTGATTTCTAGTTCTATGTGTGTTTATTTATCTTTATTTAAGGTATGGAATTTTTCGAAATGATAGAATGTGAGATAAGCATCTCCACATCTCATATCGTGCGGGATGTGCTGGTGTAATCCCGATTTAAAGCTTTATGATATTTTGAGTAAATATAGATCCCTTTAAACCGTATTTTGAGTAAGCAAACAGTCTTTTGTACCCTTCTGAGACTTTGTCTCTACCTACCTTATCCAAATCAACGTTATACAGGGTTTTCCAATTAAAGTGATATAATTTCTTAAAAAAAAACACAAAAATGGTAAAGGAAAATCAAATGTTTTTGAAGTTATACTTCTTATACGAGTTCGGAAAAGGTTGCGATAGATTCAGGTTGTGCAACCTTGCTAAATATGAATCTACGCAACCTTGCCCAATATGAATCTTCGCAACCTTGCTCAATATGAATCTACGCTACCTTGCTCAAAATGAATCTACGCAACCTTGTCTGCGAAGATGTTCGAGCAGCAAGCAAAGCGGTGACAATCGGCGATCGTTTGTTCGTTTCTTTCGGCACAGCTCGGCTTTTCTACCAACAACACAATGTTGCCATGCTTATGCTGTTGTTGTTTTTGTAGAGCAATGTTTCAATTTTTGGTTGGTGGCATATTCCATTAAAAATAAATTCTGTTGGGATTCGAACCTACGTGCTCGTCGTAACTTTTCAAGCGCTTACCACCAACACCAATATTGACATTTGTATTGCGTTGTCCTAATTATGGTTTGGTTATGCATGAAAGAAATATACAATGGATCGCCGATTGTTACCTCTTTCCTTGCTGCTGCTGCGCATATGTATGTTTGTATGCTTTTGCATGTTTTATGAACTTCATTTCTAATATTGTCTTGTGGCATATTAGAAATGATGTTTCTTCGAAAATCGTTCGCTTACAGCGGATAAAACGACTTCTGAGTGGTGAATTTAATGAATAAATTCCAAGGTTTTACGCAAAAATAATGCGGTCAATGCGTACAGTACGCTTATGTATGCTTGCGCATTATTTTTCTTTCGTTTGTCTTTCATTTTTGCGAATTCTCAACTATTTTATGTGACTTTATTTTTTCGACTCTCTTTTTTTGTGCTAATTCTTTGAATTTCTGAACGCGCACATGCGTATACATACATACATTCATATGAGCATGTGCAGATACACAAGATAGGATAGAAAGATGTATGCCTTTTAACATCGTATACTATACTAATAAATATTTTTCGAACTAATAGAAATCAAATTTATCACAGCAATATTATGTAGTATATGTATATTAGGTATATTGCTGTGATAAATTTAATTTCTATTAGTAAGAAAAATGTTTATTAGTATAGTATTACGATGTTAAAATGCAAAAATTAAAGACTAAGTCCGTCGAGATTCGAACCTGCGTTCACATTGTGACTTTTTATGTGCTTACCACTAACACCACTATTGACACTTTCGTGCGTTCTCTTAAGTATGGTTTGGTTATGCATGTAAGAAATATACGATGGTTCAAATAATTTTGTTTATGTATAGAAATATGCTTTTGTAGAACATTTGCTTTCGCAAACATACATATAAATGAGCAACCGACATAACATATGTATGATTGTTTCGCATTTTGCTTCTACGCCGGTCAAGTTTCTATACAAAAATCGACTGAAATGCATGAGAAAATAAAATGGACAACTAGGGCAAATAATTTTAAAAAGAATTATTGATAATGAAATATAAATGAAAATACATGTAAATTTACTTAAATTTATTTAAATTTATTAAAAAACTTATTTAAATTTATTAAGAAACTGATTTAAATTTATTGAAAAACTCCAAAGAAAAAAAATAAAATTCATTTTACTTTGGCGCAGTTTTGTGCGCAATACAAATGCAACGCCAATAATGAATACAAGAAATTGACTAAACACCATGATATAAGATACACAAATTATAATATGACAACCCAATTCGAAGAGTACAAAAGAGAGATGGTTACGCTGCATATTCCCTTCCGCCAAGAAGATACGGAACTACTTTCCGAGTCAAAATTCCTTCATTTAGACTTTGCTTTATAAAATGTGCATAATGAATTTAAATGTTCTAGTTTTCTTTCATACAAAATGATATGCATTTCTGAATATCACTAAGAAGTATAACTTCTTCCGCGCGTAGGGACTCCACGCACCTTTTTTTTATTTAATGGGAAGTACAATCGGTACAACTAAGTTCTGAATATAAAATCATTCCATGATTTCTCTTGCAGGAACGGATTCGATGAACCCAGTTTCGGAGTACTTTTTCCACTAATCAAATCGTGTGTCATAAAGAGCACGTTCAGTATTGACTTATAAAGCTTGAGGAGAATATGGTTTAATGCTAAATACCAAAGACTTCAAATGACCTCACAAGAAGTAGTGTAATTGTGTTGAATCACAACTTCTTGGAGACTGTTCAATTTCACAATTTTTTGATATAATGGAATCTCCACACTTTTCTCGCAACGATTCGGTTATAGCACGATCTATTTGTATACCGCTCTTCATTCATGGTAACGGTGTCACCAATCTTTTTGGATCTGCTTTTTTTAAGCCTAACAATAAGTTACAAAATCTTAAATCCATTTAAAAACTAGACAGGCTAAAGCAAGTGACTGAGCTATTTTGACAATACGTTGCTCTTTAATACAATAAAAAAATAAATACATATATCTTCTTTTAAGGCGTGTTTGATCGCAGGAATGTACCAAAGCATTAGCCAAGGGGTTTGGGTGATCTCGGAGTTTAGATGTACATATATTTAATTCTGCTATCTTATACTTCTTTCTTTACCATAGGAATACCAAGATCTTTATGAATATTTTCGTTACGCATGTACCATGGTGAACACGTGCTTGTTCTAAGCATTTTTTATTGGAACCTTTGTATTATATCAATATTAGTTGCACAAGTCGTACCCCACAGTTGAATACTATACATCCAAATCGGCTTTATTACCGCATTATATAAAAGCAACTTGTTGTCTAGGCTAAGTTTAGAGTTTTTATTTAAAAGCCAATTTAAATTTGCAGCTCTAAGCTTCATACATCTTATTTTACTAAAGATGTGTTTTCTCCACGTGAGCCTTCTATCCAGGTGAATACCACGATATGTTACTTCGTTCGCTTGGGGTACTAAAATATTGTTTATTTTTACTGCCGGTCACATTTTTGGTCTTAGCGAAAATGTAACATGCTTACACTATTCTTCACATTTATACGCCAGTTCGCTAGCCATTCTTCGACAGAACTTAAATGCTCCGCTAATATTCTTGATGCTAAAATGTGGCAGTTGTTACGGCTCACTATAGTTGTGTCATCCGCAAAAGTTGAAGTCAACACATTGTTAGCTGTTGGACGATCTGCTGTATATAATATATGATGTATAGTGTTGGGCCTAACGCTGCCCAGTGGTACACCAGCCCTTATCTGTCTTTCATCCGATATGAAATCTCCTACTTTCACCATAAATTGTCTATTTTTTAAATAAGACTCCGATGTTTTATACGATTTTAAAGAAATTTTTTTAATCTTATATAAAAGACCTTCGTGCCACACCTTATCAAAGGCCTGAGCTACATCTAGAAATATTACTGAACAGTACTTCCTGTGCTCAAATGCTTTCCTTATTTCGTTAGTAATTCTATTTACTTGCTCTATCATGCTATGTTTTTCATAAAATCCGAATTGATGCATTGGTATTGTATTAATTTCGTGGAGGAAAGGAGACATCTTTGATAGTAATACTTTTTCAAATACTTTAGAAAGACTGGGTACAAGACTGTGTTAAGTCATTCCCAGATTTATCTATCAAGATAGTCTGCGACTTTTTCCTTGAAATTGGATAGCATCTGAAATTAAGAATTGCATTGAAGAGCAAAGAGAGCACCTCTACAGCAATAATTGGCAACTCAATTAGCATTTTTGTGAAAATATTATCATGTCCCGGCGACTTTTTTGGATTAAATTACTTGATGATTCCAATAATTTCAGAAGGTGTAGACTTAAAACACTCGAGCGATTCTTCAGCTGTGTTGGGTAAAATTGAAAGCTTAAAGTTGTTCTTTGGCAAATTGGATTGAAATACCATTTCTAGGTGATTTGCAAAACAAGTAACCTTTATCTCGTCACTTCGAGCCCAATTTCCGCCCATGTCTCGTATTGGCATGTTGGAGTTAGTTGGTGGCTTCATGGACTTTTGGGCTTTCCAAAGGGAATTAAGCTTGTTGGAATTTGGACACAACTTCTTTATATACATTTCGGTGTTGAATTCTTCTTAACGTCTAAGCGTTTTTTTTTTAATTTACCTACAGCAGATTTCAATTGAAGCTGAGTGGAAGGGTATCGATTTATCTGCCATTCTCGTCTTGCACGCCTTTTGCATTTACAAGCCTTTCTATTTCACTATTCGTAATTTTTCTGGGACCAAGCGGCTTATAGTTTTTTTTGATGCTGCTAAGACAGCTGCGCTGTTTATTATATCATTGACTTCTCTTATGCTTTCGTCAATATCTCTTCCTGTATTTATTTTGTCCTCAATATTAATATGGCTACTCATGTTTTTTTATATTTTAGGCCAGGCCTGTCCAACATACGGCCCCCGGGCCACCATCCGGCCCGCATAGGCCCTTCATCCGGCCCGCCATCTCTTATAGTCTTTGGGCATCCCAGTTGTATAGGCCTGAAACACGTGATGGATAAAGTAGTGCAGACAGTTAATTTTATACGCGCAAGAGGGCTTAACCACAGACAGTTCCAGGCTTTTCTGGCTGATGTCGGTTCAGATCACGAAGACATTTTATACATCGGTCGCGTTCGCTGGCTCAGCAGAGCAGCCACACTAAAACGATTCTATTCTCTGCTGGACGACTTAAAGATTTTTCTTGGCAACAAAGACCAAGAAATTACTTTCCTTACTGATGAGGAGTGGTTCGCTGATCTGGCTTTCCTGGTTGATATAACTAAATATCTTTCTGATCTTAACTTAAAACTACAAGGGAAAGACCAATTATGCACACAGTTATACGAACACGTTCTATGTAGCTTTCACAAAAAAGCTTTTATTGTTGGAACAGCAGCTGGAACAAAAGCAGTTGATTCATTGGGAGACCTTATCTACAAGAAAGCAAGATACCTTGGATTTGGACAAGTACGTGTTGATGTTACAAAGATTAAGGAACGAGTTTGACGACAGATTCGCAGACTTCAAATCACAAACTCCCTGCATGAAAGTATTTCAAAATCCATTTGATGTTGAAATTGAAGGCGCTGCGCAGAGTTTTCAGCTGGAGTTAATAGAATTGCAAAGCAGCTCTCATCTAAAATCAGCATATAATAATTGTCTTCCAAACTTAATTGAATTTTACAAAAAGTATATTACACCCAGTCAATACCCAAACCTTACTAAGCTGGCTATTCAACATATTTCTTTATTTGGTAGTACATATGTTTGCGAGCAGCTGTTTTCTCGCATGAAATTTAACAAATCAAAAACCAGATCATCTTTATTAGATAGCCATCTTAAAGGCATTTTGCGCATAGCCACTTCTAAAACTCCAGCTCACATAGATGCGCTGTGCAAACAGAAAAATTTCAGACATCTCATTAATTAGATTTTAAGAATAAGAATATCTTTATATGCTAAGGCCATAGTTACATTAATAATAATATATTAAGATTTATGTGATGTTGCTTATTATAAATAAATAAATATACCAAAACTGAAGGTCATTTTATTTTTTTTTTTTGGCCCGCTACGGTTATGAAAATGCTAAACCTGGCCCTTCACAAAATTATGTGGGACGGGCCTGTTTTAGGCAATTCATTTTATAAGAAGTTAGACCCACTTTTACATTAACGAATATGGGTTGTTCACATAACTTTATTAGTACAGGAGAGTGATCAGAAGATAGATCAGTACAAGTGTCAGCTGTTATGGGCGATTTATTAGCAAAATTAATTAAATCTGGTATTTTCTTACGATCACTAGGCCAATATGTCGGCTTACCAGGAGATATTATTTCAAGGTTATTGTGTCTATTTATAACAGTTTGATACAGCTGTCGTCCTTTCGGATTAATTAGTCGTGAGACACAATATGTGTGTTTTGCATTGTAATCTCCACCTGCTAGAATTCAATGGTCTATTGTTCCGAAAAAGTCTTTAAATTGGATGTCTGCAATTTTAAACCGGGGTGGCTTGTGTATGATCGTCACGTTTAAGTCCCCGCAGCGATTTTTTAAAGTTATTGTTGTAGCTTGTAATTGCGTTTTGGCATGATATTCTAATGCGTGGTGATTTAACCGTTTTCTAACCAACACCGCTGTTCCTCCATGTGCCTTTCCATCTGGGTTGTTTGTAACATAGAGTCTAAATCCCGATTCCAGTTTATGTTGGTTAACACCGTTAGCATTCCATAAACAAATGTTCAATACACTCATTTTTTACTTAAAAAAGTTTGCAACATTTGGTTTTGTGATTTGATTATCTCTTGAGTCATATTATATTTTGCATTGATGCCATAAATTGTGTCATACATTGGATAAGGTTGAAAATCATACTTTCAACGCTTCCATTTGGTTGGATTTGGGGCAATTGCATTTGTGCAGTATTGCCTTTCACCACGTTTACATAGCTCCCTTGTGTAGCATTGTCTTTAGGATAGTATGATTTTCTTAAAAATATCGGTATATGTAGTTTTTTACGTAGTTCCAAGGCAAAATCATAAAATTCACTACGTTTACTCTGGTACAATAACTTCAGTTTTTGAGTAAGAACAATTTTATATGGATTCAAGCCTAAACCCTTTCTTCAAATCCGCTAGGTTGGGGCTTGAGACAGATTAAATTTTTGAGAACATCCTGGAATAGGCAAATTGAAGACTTTAGCAACACTTGCCGGAATGACAGCAATATTTTCATTACTTCGAAAGGTGCTTTGTCTTATAGACGATTGAACATTATGTAAAAAAAATATGCGCTCAAAATTTTTAACAATTTGACGAATGAATGGATATTTTGATAATAAAATTTAATAATTTGTAAACGTTGTTCTTGCGTATGCAATGAAAAAAATTGCAGTGCACGACATATTAAAAATGACCGAAACGACACTTAGAAATCATAACATCCCTATTGGGAAATCTGGTACACATGCATTGGTAGGGATGAATGAACAACATCATATTTTTTCATTGTGTTGAAAATGTCAAATTGTGTACCAAAAAGTGATCATTTGCGGAAAGCATTAGCTTTTTTTTTCATTTGAAGAAAAGTGCTGCAGTGTCGCCCATATTGCATCGACGAATATGGTAATCATGCTCTAACAAAGCAACATGCAAAAGATTTTTTAACGGTTCAGATATAATGATTTTGATGTGAGAAATGATGAACGTGGAAGTCCAATAAAATATTTCGAAGACGCCGAACTGTAAGCAATATTAGATGTAGATGATACTTCGAGTCGAAAGCAAATAACAGACATGTTAAATGTTGCACAACAAACAATTTCAGACCGTTTGAAATATGGCGAAAATCCAAAAATGTGGAGAATGGGTGCCACGTGAATTAAAAGAAAGACAAATGGCAAACCGGAAAAACACTTCTGAAATTTCGTTTTAATTTTCATAAAAAACGCCCATTTCATACCGGTACACCTGGTTTAGATTGACAGACTACAATAGCTGGTATGGGAATTGGGTTCAGCTTTCTAATGAAATCTGTACTTATTGGGACCCTTAGAAAGACAAAAAGAAGAAATCTCCGGTCATCCTATTCTACAAACTTACGTGACTTAAAATTAAAAATAATGAAACAACATAAAGTATTGGTTTTATATTCTAAATAACATACATAAATGTTAAATAAATGATTTTAAAATTAAAAAAAATTGAGATTTGGTTAATTTTTTAATTAAGATGAACTCATTGTTTATACTTTATAGTTAGATTAGTTTAATTAACATAAAACCATTTCTTAGGTTATGCTCAATTTTTATCATTGTAAGAAAAACAATCCTTCCAGAGCACATCAATCTTTCGCACTACTTCTCTGACATCACCTCTCTCCTTCTCACAGTAGTTTGTCTTCATACTCGTTGTAGCTGATGTTTTTATTATTTAAGTGTGTTTAAGTTTTGCTGTGCAATTTTCGTAGTCTGAACTTTGTTAAATACATAATTGCCGCAATTGTTTCGAAACGCATAGCGTTTTTGCCGCAAAAGTTTGATTAAGTTTTTTTGCTATTTTCTTTTCACTTGTTTGGAATATGTAAACTGGTCTCATCTCTTAACCCTCTAACAGGCAAAACTAAAATCGTGGCCCCATAAACTTCAAAAATATCATCATATGATTTTTTTAATTCCTATGTGCTCACAGGTGAGAATAATCCGAAGCCCGCATCAGCGCAGTCTTGCCTGCTTAGGTCAAAATAAAGAAATAGGTGTGGCTTCATTCACTTCATTTTATTTTAAAAGAAAAGAAAATAAGAAAAACAAAAGAAGAATTTCAACAACTATGGGAATTCAAAAACAAAGTTTATTGATTAATTTGTGTGATGATAGTAAAAGAAAAACAGTTTTTCGTAGTTGAGCAGCATACATTTAGTTCACATTAGGAAGAATAACACTGCGTTTCTGAACTTAGGCACAATTTACATTTTCTATTTCAACCATCTTTAGGAAACCAATTGAGAAAGTGACTATCGTAGCGTGCAACTTTGGCCGATTGCTCGTTTTCATTTTCTATTTTAAATGGCTGAATGTCAACGTAAATTGATGACAATCGGACTGTCTTGTTGTGTTACCGTGTTAATATCGACACCAGGAATAAAGGGTTGTTAAACTTATTCCAGTGTGAGAGCGCCTCAAAATTAGCGTTTTTTATAACATTTTCCATTATGGCCAGATTGAACAAAATTATAATTTTTGGGCATTTAAATTAAAACACCCAACATTTAGTATGAATAAAAATTACTATATAGTGGTTATTTATTATATGGAGAAACTATTTAAATCTTTTTAAAGAATATTATAACAACTGACTTTTGTCCTTTCAATGCCCAATAATAGGATTTAAGCTTGTTAGCTCTCAATTGTTAAATGTTTTTAATAATTTTCCGTTGAAAATATTACCATGATGCTTCAAATTACAAAACTTTTCATCAAATACCTTTAAATTTCACAAATTTATTTAATTTTCATTGTTTTACATTTTTTATAAGTGATCTTGAACGATGCAACAAATCCCTCCGTTTATATATTTTTTTCGTAAGATTTCAATCTGGCCATCGCTCGTTTCCAATTGCTAAACGTCAAAACCTCCTGAACTCGATCAACTGTCAAAGTTTAAGTGGTTTTGACGTTTAGCAATTGCTCTCTCACTTCCAGTGAGAGAGGAGTTAAACATCTCTTTATCTCTGATCGACACCATATGCAGCACCAACGTACTGAATTGAGTAGCCTATTTCTTCGTTCTTTACATTCTTATCCAACGAAAGCTTGCATTATTGTATTCGGTTCGCTCGTATCGTGCCCAAGCTGTAGATGCCCCTTGTGCAGTGATCGGGATTTCATAGCAAAATTTTGCAAAATAACTTCACACGTACGCTTACGCTCTATCGTTCAGTCCAGGAATAATGGAATGCCCAACTCCTCTCTCACTGGAAGTGAGAGAACAATTGCTAAACGTCAAAACCACCTAAACTTTGACAGTTGACTGGATTGGGGAGGTTTTGACGTTTAGCAATTGGAAACGCCCGATGGCCAGATTGAAATCTTACCAAAAAAATATATAAACGGAGGGATTTGTTGCATCGTTCAAGACCTCTTATCAAAAATGCAAAACAATGAAAATTAAATAAATTTGTGAAATTTAAAGGTATTTGATGAAATGTTTTGTAATTTGAAACATCATAGTATTATTTTCAATTGAAAATTATTAAAAACTTTTAATGATTGAGAGCTAACAACCTTAAATCCTATTATTGGGTATTGAAAGGACAGAGGTCAGTTGTTATAATATTCTTTAAAAAGATTTAAATAGTTTCTCCATTTAATAAATAACCACTGTTTAGTAATTTATATTCGTACTAAATGTTGGGTATTGGGTTAATAAATGCCCAAAAATTGTTATTTTGTTCGATCTGGCCATAATGGAAAATGTTATAAAAAACGCTTATTTTGAGGCGCTCTCACACTGGAATAAGTTGGGCATCCCATTATTCCTGGTTCAGTCGTTGTCGAGCCAGCAACGAATTAACATCACGCAAGACTATAGCGCAAAACCAAATATGCCCTGCGATAAATATTTTATGATTCTAAATGCCTTTGGTGCCATGCAATGTTCCAAGTCTTTTAAAGATAATAGGGAATATATCCTTAAAAGACATTTTGTTAATTTTCATTATACTAATAATTATTTATAAAATTTGCTTAATTTTAATTCCAATTTCTCACTAGGCTACTTTTTTTTCGTGCTTACTAACACAGTGACAGATCCTCTCATGCCGACCACTGCCCTTGTGCGTAAATATACCAACAAAGGTAACGATGTATAAAAATTGTCGAAGTAGAGAATGTGAGTAGAGAATGTGAGAGAGTACTTCCATGATCCGGCTGACCTGGTAAAATGATGTTATACCGTTTGTTGAGTTCATTTGACAATATTCGGATACGAAACAATGAATTATGTTCCGGCTTACCTTTTTCAATCCTCTCGCTTTCATCTGTTTTACAGTCATTGTTTCTTGAATTGGAGGGAAAGAATTTTTACCACAATAGCTCTCCTAATTCGGATAACGGCAAACGGACATATAAATGAGTACGCCAATGTATTTAAAAATTCCTTCAGCGTCGATCGTCAACAGCAGAGATAAAGAGATGTTTAACTCCTCTCTCACTGGAAGTGAGAGAGCAATTGCTAAACGTCAAAACCACCTAAACTTTGACAGTTGATCGAGTTCAGGAGGTTTTGACGTTTAGCAATTGGAAACGAGCGATGGCCAGATTGAAATCTTACCAAAAAAATATGTAAACGGAGGGATTTGTTGCATCGTTCAAGACCACTTATAAAAATGAAAATTAAATAAATTTGTAAAATTTAAAGATATTTGATGAAACGTTTTGTAATTTGAAGCATCATAGTTTTATTTTCAATGAAAAATGATTAAAAACGTTTAATGATTGAGAGCTAACAAGCTTAAATCCAATTATTGGGCATTGAAAGGACAAAAGTCAGTTGTTATAATATTCTTTCAAAAGATTTAAATAGTTTCTCCATATAATAAATAACCGCTATATAGTAATTTTTATACATACTAAATGTTGGGTGTTTGAATTTAAATGCCCAAAAATTGTAATTTTGTTCAATCTGGCCATAATGGAAAATGTTATAAAAAACGCTAATTTTGAGGCGCTCTCACACTGGAATAAGTTTAACAACCCTTTATTCCTGGTCAACAGGCTGTTGACGTTTTCAGAATAAGCTGTTCGATTTGTTTCTTCCACAATCAATAGAACTAGTTCTTCAGATGGAAAATTTTCGCGTAAACAGGCAAGGATTTCGTTTTTCGTGTTTGTGTTCTTAAAACTGGAAATACTTTTTATTTTTTTAGTTTTATAAATTAATTAACTTAATCAAAAAAAATTCTTCCGTATGCATATGTATTTCGATAAAACACTTTTAATTTTAATTTTGCAAATTTTAAAATCGCCCCTGCAATTAATTGACCTTTAATACTGAACTTCTGCATTCAACTGACGATAACAACAAAACGAAATGTCACAATAAATTTGTTGATACTAAGCTAATATGAGTTGATGTATTATCTAACGATTCTTATAACAGTTGTAGACAACAAAAAATTTGTTTAGGAATTTGTGACAATTTGTTAAAGGCCGCCTAAGGGCGGTCTTGCCTGTTAGAGATATAATTTCATTACTTCGTCGCATGCAATGATTAATATGTATTGATGAGCTGCGTAAATATTTTGTAATTAAAATATTGGCTGTCAGTGACAATGCGACAAATCGGAAAACAAATTTTACGAATGGAGAAAAGCATTCATAAATTCAATAAATTAATAATATTTGATGAAAAGAAATATGTATTTTTATGCAAATAAGGATTGGATTTTACTTTTTTGTACGTTTGAAAGAATATCCAGTTGTTAAATCAATTGTAATGGGATCGACTCTTTTCATGGATGGATAGCATTGGCGGGGCTTAAATCATAAAAACTGGGAATTGTTTTATAGGTCCTTGATTTTATAATTCTTCAGTTTTCAGACCTAGTACATTTATTAACGATCTTGGCGGTTGTTTGTAATTTTCCATTACAATTTTTGTAAATGTTTCAGAAAGCGGGATGCGGTTAGTGGATGTACCCAACTTCAGCTTAGAGTTGTCCAAAACAAAATAATCGGTTTTCCAAATAAATCGTCTTGAAAAATGTGTTATGTAGTTAGCAACTCTTTACATTACAAAACAAAATATTAAAACAAGAAAAAACGTTAACTTCGGCTGCACCGAAGCTAATATACCCTTCACAGGTGCATTTATTTCAGTAACTATGTGATCAATTTGTATGGAAGCTATGTGCTATAGTAATCCGATCTGAACAATTTTGTCGGAGAATATGTTATAATGTCAAATGCGAAAGTTTTCCATACAGGCCTTTGATTCCCATCGTTCAGTTTGTATGGCAGATATATGCTATAGTGAGCCGATCTGAACAATTTCTTCCGTAATTACATTATTTCTATGAACAATAACTCATACCGAATTTCGTGAAGATATATCTTCAAAAGAGGAAGTTTCCCATGCAAGCATTTGATTCCAATCATTCAGTTTGTATGGCAGCTATATGCTGTAGTTAACCGATCTGAACAATTTCTTCGGAGATTACATTGTTGCCTTAGAAAATAACATATATCAAATTTCGTGAATATATCTTGTCAAATGTGAAAGTTGTCCATACAAGTACTTGATTCCGATCGTTCAGTTTGTATGGCAGCTATATGCTAAAGTTAACCGATCTGAACAATTTCTTCGGAGATTACATTGTTGCCTTAGAAAATAACATATACCAAATTTCGTGAATATATCTTGTCAAAAGTGAAAGTTTTCCATGCAAAAACTTGATTCCGATCGTTCAGTTTGTATGGCAGCTATATGTTATAGTGGTCCGATATCGGCAGTTCCGACAAATGAGCAGCTCATTCAAGAGAAAATGATGTTTACACAATTTCAAAACGATATCTTAATAACTGAGGGACTAGTTCGCCTATATACAGACAGGTAGACGGAGAGACAGACGGACATGGCTAAATCGACTCAGCTTAACATACTGATCATTTATATACACCCAATTCTTTTTTTACACGGTTTCTTTTTACACAGATTTGAAGTTACAAGGTTGAGAAAAAAAATTTTGTAAAAAAATTTTAATCAAGTACGGTTTTAAAATAACTATCTTGTAATTACTTGAATGTTTGTTTGTTGGAATATCTCTGTTCCTTCATTCAAAAATAGCATTATGCAACACTGCATGTTCGAATATCCTTATTCGGGATACAATAGGAACATTACACAACAGTACGTAATAAATAGGTAAGTAATACTTTTCAGCTTTTCGTTCGAATTTGTTGTTCGCTTCCTTCTACGAGTATTTAAAATCAACATTTCAACATTGTTTTTACCACACTTGGCACCATCTGAAATGAACACACATAGTAGTAACTGGGAAATCCCCTTGTTCGAGAACTCTTACCTACGCATTTTGTTCACATGATATTTACATAAGATATTTCTTAATTTTTAAAGTTTATTAGCTCGCAATTTTTTACCAATTGTTTAAATTTTCAATACCGATGAAACGGGTTTGTTCCGGAAAAAATGCTTTCCAGAACTTTTATAGCAAAATCCGAAAAAAACTGATGGTGGTTTTAAAGTTGCTAAAGATCGGGTAACATTTTTATTGTGTAACAACGCTTCTGGTGACAAAATTTTTGAAGCCTCTTTTAATTAATCGATCATTAAGGCCATGTGCTTTGAGAGGAAAAAACATTCAAGAGTTGCCGGTCCATTGGAGGGAGAATAAAAAGGCCTGGATGAAGAATGCTTAGTTCCTGAATTTAAAATATACATATATGGAACAGCAATGTCTTGATTTTAAAGAGCTATTGCTCATAGATAATGCGCAAAGTCATCCCGTTTTAGAGCATCCAAATGTTTAAGTAATATTTTTGCCACCTAATGCAACTTCCTTGATTCAACCATTAGATCAGGGTATAATTTCTACGTTTAAGCTTTATTATATTCAACGAGCATTCCAACACAATTTAGATGCAGTAGAGAAGGACAATCTTACGATCGTTGATGCATGGAAAAAATATTATATTTTGGATTGCATTACATATGCTTCATGGGCCAAAGAAAAGTTAATGGTATCAACATAAAATTCCTGCAGAAAAGCACTTTGGCCAGAACGCGTAAAGAGTTTTACCTCAGTGCCCCAAGCATCGATGGAGACTTCTAAAATTATAGCTTCGGCACACGAAATCGGAGGAGAAGGATTTGAGGACCTACAAATTGAAGAAGTCGACGAATTAATGACAGATAAAACTCTAGATGATGATTGTCTGATTGAATTAATAACAGATGATGGCAAAACAGAGAACAATAATAGCGATAACGACGAGGAGACCGAAATATGACAACCAACTGCTAGTTTAATTGATGACAGTCTAACATTAGGTAAAAGTATGGTGAATCATTTCTTAAAAAATTATCCTAATATGGGACATGCCCTGAAATTCGAATGAGATATTAATAATTGTTCGACTTCCTATAAAAGATTTTTAATAAAAAAGTCGACGGCGCTAGACCTTTCAGAAAGTAGTCCGACAGAATCCAATGTGGTTTAACGTGGGTATCTGCCTAAGGAGGCTCAAATCCACGGGGTTTTCTATTACTAGAAACACACAGATCAAAACAATGCGTTGATCAGCGCCCCAAAGCGTAAGTGTGTGCACCCACACTACACTCTGGAAGAACCAAGGCATGAGTGACGCCACATACACATACACTTTGGTTCCAATTGGTAGGGTGTAAACCAAAGGAAGCGCCCTTTCCATCTTGGTCGGTTTCGAGGCCCATCTAAAACCTCTGCCGTACTCTGCGTCCGGCACCCGGCCGCAGTGCGACTCCACATTGGACTAATGTCCTTCCTGCATTTAGGTTTAAACCACAGCCACCACGAATCTCCCCAAAGGGCCAAACCCAATGAGCAGACTGAAGTGAACTTCAGGGGCGGCTGCTCCCCGCGGTACCATGTTTTAGTCTTTGGTGTGACCTGTAGCCCAAGCTTGCGCTTAAGCTACTGCCAGTCGAGCCCCCAAGAATTCCAAGGAATTCTTAAGAACCCGACTGTATGATTTTTGTTGTCGCTTGAAACTCTAGTATTTGTTATATAATTGCAAACCAATTGGAAGAATATAATATCATTTCGAGCTAGTTTTATAGCACTTTTCTGACTAATGACCATGCTGACATTCGAGACAAGACCAGATAAATGTCATACACAGTGCATGTGGCTTTTAGTCGCCTCTTACGACAGGCATGCCTTGCCGCGGGAATATTCGTGACAAATTTAAAATACCCTGTTCAGGGTATAATAAAAGACAAAAAATCAAACTAATAGTATTAAAAACAAAAAATGTGTATTCTCTTTTCAAAAATGTATCGAGTGTGCAATAGTAAACTGATCCGCTGCTCTCTACACCATAAATCTCGTACGTCGACAACTTCCCTCTGGCTTAAGCAAGCTTACATTGGTGGCGAATGGCCGCATTCGAAGTTCGAAGTCCGGCAAATATGCAAGTGATCGGCTGTGTGCCCGAAATGACTGCAGCCGAAGCGCAAAAAGCGATAGATGTCGACACAAGAGCTTTTTACAGGACGTGAGAACTCGCAGTTGCTCAAGGTTTGTCGGCAGAACAATTATATATTATGTGTATAATATATTTCGTAAAACTTCTAATTAATTTCTCCACAAAACTGGCACATATTGATTTCACAGCACTGCACTGAACTGGCTAATATTATCACGGCGGAATGTGGAAAACCATTAACCGAGTCACTATTCGAGGTAACTTATGGTCCGTCGCTTGCGGAATGGTTTGACGAGGAAGCACGACGCATTGATGGCCAACTCATTGTCAGTTCAGCGAGCAATCAGGAGCTGCTTGTGCTACTCATAACACCATGGAACTTTCCAATGGCCTTAGTCTTACGCAAAGCAGCGGCTTTGGCGGCCGGTAAGTATAAGCCGCGGCGTGAATTCTCAAAATTTCAATGTTAATTTTCCATAACATCGAACAGGCTGCACAGTCGTCGTCAAACCTGACGAAAATACACCACTTACCTGTTTGGCACTCGCTATGCTCTTCCAAATGGCCTGTATACCAGCTGGTATTTTCAACGTGATCACCACGACATAGCCGAAGCAGTGAAGGATGCAATTTTTTTGAAATTTCGTAATTCCGGACAAACTTGTGTCTCAACAAACCATTTTTACATACACTCTGCTGTATGAGGACTTTCTGAAACAGTTGCAAGCACAAGTTGAAGCTTTGAAAATTGGTCCGAGATACGATAAAGGTGTGGAAATTGGTCCACTCATTAATACAGCACAATTAAAGCGAATTGAGGCATTCATGAAAGACGCACTTTCCAGACAGGCAAAGGTAATATGCGGTGGTAAACGGTTGCAAGAAATCGGTGAACTCTTTTACGCACCCACTATCATTATTGACGTGGCTATTACAGCACGTATTTATCGTGAAGAGATCTTCGGCCCATATGCATTCTGAAAGCGAAGAGAAAATAAAATATAAATAATATTTAATAAATAAATAAAAATAAAATTATGACATTAAAATTTCAAATTTGAAACTGAATAAAAAGATACTTTTAAAATAAAAGCTTAAATAAAAAAACTCAAATAAAATCAAGTAAGGAAGGGCTATGTTCTGGTCCAATCGAATATTTTATACTCTTGCAACTTCCAAGAATCAAACCCAGGGAAATATTTAAGGGGAAACGTCAACCTGAGGATCGGAGTCTAAGAAATTTATATATATATACGTATTATATACAAAACTCATTCACTGACCGACATACTCGGCATAAGCTTTGTTAGAAAAACGAAAATCATTATATGGTACATATATAATATATGGGAGTTGTGGGAAGTAGCAACCCGATTTTATCTATTCTTTTTAATACCACATACTAAATAACCAATCATATGGAGCAAAGTCTTGCGGATGTTCGATAATCCTGATATAAGTTATAAAGGGGCTTGGCCAAGTTTTCTATTTTAAGCACAAATATACACTGCTCGTAGTAAAACACGCTCTATTATTTTCATTGGGATAACTCACATATTGGCCGATACAAAGTCTCCCGGAAGTTATATTACATCACACATTGACCGACATTTTCGATCAAAAGTCAACTATAGGTACAGCTTTCTAAATATTCGGTACCTAGGGGCTTGAAAAGTTTTTACTGGATTTAAATAATTATTTGTCATAAAGTGACACACTCTAAAGACATTATTCATGTAAAAATTTATCTGGTTATACTAATTGATACTTGATTTGTATACCGGAAAGTGAAATAATCAAGAGTAATTAAAATTGTGTCATATAGGAAGAGGCGTGATTGTTGTCCGAATACGTCCATTTTCACAATGTGACATGCAAATGTAAAAGGATGCCCGAAATCGGTTGGTCGGATCTCGAGATATGGGATATCATCAAAAAGTGGACGTTACCACGCCATTTTTACAATTCTCACACCGGCTCTCATTAAACTCTCTCATACCATCCCGGTGGTAAAAATTAATGTCTCTGGCGTATTTTGCTATTGATTTATCGCGCGTTTAGTAGTTTTTAATAGTACAGTTATATTGAGAGTGAGCGCTTATCCTCCGATATCATCCACACACTGTAGGTAAAAGTTCTAATAAGATTTGTACTCAGCAAATTTGGTTGTTATACTTAGCTTAAGTGGTTTAGGAGATATGTACATTAAACTTGTAATAGTGCGGAGCCACGCCCACTCTTTCTAAAAATATTGAAATTTTGGGAAAAACGATCAATAGCGCTATAAACAAATATTTTCGAAATATTAAATCTTTTGAGAGGTTCATAAATTTCTCTGCCCTCGCTGTACGAATTGTAAATTTTTTAACATCAGTTATTATAAAATTAATCGTACAACTTGTATGTTATAACTGGCGATCCAAATAGAGGTACTTTTTGCAATAGCCTTTTTTGACAGATCACGTGTGAGTCGTGTCAAGCTGTCATGTTACTTTTGTTCAGTATTGATTGGCATTTCATCACAGAAACACTTACTCACTGTAAACGCTTTGTGCTTCGGTCAACTTATGGTCAAAATAATAACCCTACTAAGCGTCAATCAATTGATTTATTAAGAGAACTTTTTAGTGAGCAGATAATTTAACGATTTGGGGCTGTCGATTGGCCACTAAGATCGTGTGATATCACACCGTTAGACCTTCTCTTGTGGGGACATAAAAAATCCAAAGTCTATGCAGAAAATGGAGCATCCTTTATTTTAATTGAATCAACGTTGGTCCCTAATTTTTTTTTGAAAACAAATGTTTAACCATTCTAGATTTATCACTTTTCAGGCTATTTATTATATTCGTGTCGTACTTACAATGTCATTGGTTAATAGCAACGTCGCGTTGAAAGACCTGTAGTATTGAACAAAAGTTACGCAATATTGCTCTGAAATGGATTGCATACCTTCATTTAAAATCATATAACGGTATAAAGTCAATTAGAAGTTCGAAAATCTGTATATTGGGTATATAGGGGAGCTATTGGTCAGATTTAATTTTGATAAAAAGGCATCATAAAAATATTGTCTCCGAATTTCGATACGAGACCATTGATCGCTATTTCTGTAAAAAGTAAGTCATCAGGCCCACATATTCGGTGTCTGGTCGCCCCATTTCGACTCTTGTGAAAATTTAAATTCAGTTTTAATATAATGGTTTACAGTTACCCCGCACTTAGTAGTTTCCTACATGACGTTAGTTTGAAGCTAGTTTCGACATGTAACGTGGCTTTTACCACCTTGCAATAATTTACTTCAACACTGTACATCATTTACCCTCACCATACATCAACATATAGCTTTCCACCATACTAGAACTATCCTGCACATAGTAAACTTCACCTCACCGCATTGACCAAAGCTACGCACACACAACTTACCTCACTACACTGACGAAAGCTGCGCTATGCTGCTATATAAGCAAGCACTTCACACCGAACGGGTCCTTTTTCTCCAGCTCGTCAGCGAGGACGGTCGCCCAGCAATCGGCAGCAATAGGCAGCGCCAGAAGATCATCACCGCCGTATAAATCACCGTGCCGACTTCATCAAGCGTCAACGCCTGGCACGCTAATTTCACTCGTTTTCATCACCGCCGTATACATCACCGTGCCAGCTTCAACAAGCGTCAACGCCTGGCACGCTAATTTCCCTCGTTTTCATCACCGCCGTATACATCACCATGCCAGCTTCAACAAGTGTCAACGCCTAGCACGCCAATTTCCCTCGCTTCCATCACCGCCGTATACATCACGCTGGTCTGGCTGTCCACATAAGGGGGGTGTGGATACATCTTAACGAGAGTAAACTCGTTTCTTTGCTAAGGGTTCGTGGTCCCAAGGCTGACCCTGGAGCGGCTGAGCATACCTCAGCTATGGACGAAACCCCATTACAAACACTTTAAGGTTTTCGAAAGTCAACCGTCTTGTTATCCTGATCCTTTGTATATAAGTATGTACATTTCTTGTTATCTTTCTCAATTAGCTTTAGGTGGCACAATTAAACTTAATTTAAATTTGAACAAGGAGAATATAGTAGCATATTTATAAAAAATCTCTAATTAATTTCCGTTTGCTAACAACAACTAAGTTAAAGCAACATGTTTTATAATTTCTAATTTGTTTAAAATCATTTTATTACTAATTTTACATAATAATTCTGAAATAATGCAATATATATACACAGATGGACAAAAGTCACTGTCATGTGGCCACTTGAATGTTTAAGAAACGACCATGCCTACAAAATACTACAAACACAGAAATTGAAATATACATCTGTAACTGCAATTAGTTTAATTTTTATTTGTGTACAAAATGTCTATTTTAGTTTGCCTTACGTACAAAAACAAACTAATATTATCGTACATATTTCTAATGGACAAAAGTCACCGTCATTGCACTCGTGGTTATGTTTTAACTAAAATATAAAGTAAATAAAAACAGTTTGGGCACTTGAACTTATTCTACAATCAATTCCATGTAATATGGTAACTTCGAAATTAACATGTCACAATTCAGTACCGTTATTTGTGTGCAAATATTTTCAAACGCCGCGTGTTAATACAAAATGAGTCAAAAAAGGAAAGAAACGACTGTTGAGGAGCGTAAAATTATCTTAAATGCAACATACAACATAAAAGCATACGGGAAATCTGTGAATTAGTTCAACGGCCTCGAACTACAATTACCGGTATAATAAATCGTTTTAAAAATGATCCAGATTGCGAGTATCAACATAGAAGCGGGCGACCACCTGCGCTATCAGACCGGGAAAAACGGGAGATAGTACAGATAATAAAAAAAGAACCAAAAACCCCTTCGTCAGAAATAGCTGCAATGCTGAAGGAAGACCCAGGTACGGTTGTGCACTCTCGCACTGTCCGTAGAGTGCTCAATAGTAATGGATATAATGCCCGAGTTTGTCGAAGAAAACCACTCATTAGTAAAATTAACCAAACAAAACGACTTTTATTCGCAAAACAGCATTTAAACAAGCCAAATGACTTTTGGGAGAAAGTTATCTTTTCTGATGAAAGTAAATTTTGTGTTTATAAGTCAGATGGGCGTGTTTTAACATGGCGGCAAAAGGGCGATGCATTATCAGAAAAAAATATTCACTCAACAGTAAAACACGGAGGTGCTGGAGTCATGGTGTGGGGTTGCATGTCAGCAACTGGCGTTGGAGAGTTAGTGTTTATTGACGAAATAATGGACAAAACACTGTATTTGAATATTCTCAAAGAAAATTTGAAGAGAAGTGCTGAAAAGCTAGGAATTGAGAACGAGTACTACTTTCAGCATGACAACGACCCCAAGCATACAGCAGAAATTGTTCGATTGTGGGTCTTGTACAACACTCCTCACACCCTGAAAACTCCACCACAGTCCCCAGATCTTAATCCAATCGAGCATTTGTGGGACCATTTGGATAGACGCGTTCGAGAACACCATATCACATCAAAAACTACCCTAAAGCGAATACTTCTGGAAGAATGGTTAAAAATCAGCTCAGATGTTACGAAGAAATTGGTTCATTCGATGCCAAAACGTTTGCAAGAAGTTATTAAAAATAACGGTAAACATACAACATATTAAAATATGTTTGCTTCGCTTATAAATGAAATTTTGGCTGATATGACGGTGACTTTTGTCCATTAGAAATATGTACGATAATATTAGTAAGTCTTTGTTTTTGTACGTAAGGCAAAGTAAAATAGACATTTTGTACACAAATAAAAATTAAACTAATTGCAGTTACAGATGTATATTTCAATTTCTGTGTTTTTAGTATTTTGTGGGCATGGTCGCTTCTTAAACATTCTAGTGGCCACATGACGGTGACTTTTGTCCCTCTGTGTATGTACTTGTATATATATACTTAACTAAATTCATACATTTTTTTATTTTTACTTTTTAATTTTTTTCAAAAAAACTCTTTTATTATGAAATTTATTTTATTTATGTTTTTTTTTTTCTAAAGTTCCTTGTGTGCTTGTCTAATTGTTTCTGTTTCTGCTTTTGCTTTTTTATTAACGGTAATTCATTTTATATACCACTTAGTGACTCTCACTATATTTTTTTCTACTCTTTTGCGTTTTATTTTCATATAATTCTATTGGGTTTTTACAGTTTTATTCTCAATTCAGAATTTGGTATCACACTTTCAATACCCAAATTGAATGTGTTTTGTTTTAGTTTTATGTTCCTCAGTCCAACGCTTCTTCTGCAAACGTATACCTTTGAGAATAGAGAGAACGTTCAATTAAAAAAAACATTAAATTTAAGTGTAGTCAAGATTAAGTAAAGTCAAGATTAATATTTATTTTTTGAAGCCATTTTTTTAACACTCTGCCTTCAATATTTTGTGATAGAAATAATAAAAACATAATTTTAAAACTAAAGGTTCGCACGTTGTGTGGTATAACTTCTAAATGAGGTTATTTTGTTAATGTATAAAACTAACCCTTCCATATGCGCAACAGACTGCAGATGCATTATATGTTATAAGCTTAGATAGATCTGGCTGAATGTTTTCACATATTTTCCGAGTCTACCTCGCTTTTATTCTTGGACTTTCTGTAATCATAAAAGCAAATCAAAAAAACGAAAATATGGTTTTCTTATTGCAGCATACCCTATCGGACATAGTTTTCTGAAGCTTCCGTCGGTATTATCAGTTGTAAACGAGTAAGTATTTACTGGGAATAAATTTCGATATCGCTCGAAATGAAATTTTTATCGCCGCAAATAAACCCTCCATGATTGTCGCGATTTAGTACTCAATCATAAATCAAAAGTACAACAGTACATATATGTATACACTTGTGGCCTCGGAAAGCTTACCACTATACTTTCTTAAATTTTTTTTCGGGATTTTTCGTTCGTTCGGGATTTTTTTTAATCTTTTCTTTTCTTTTTTTATGTTTTTATTAAGCATAAGTAAACTCAATTATTTTATCTGATTAAAATTATAATTTTTAATTTATTACCTTTAATGAGTAAAACACAAACTTGCTTTTCTGTGCGACTAAACTTCGTATTTCTATTAAAAATAATAAAACAAAATAAAACTTTAATTTCATTTATAATATAAATGAAACTAAATTAAAAAAAATAAAAAATATAATTTTTTCTTCACATGTCAGTCCCTTATATTTCGAGTTCATTTTGTAAAGCTCACTAACTTATTTATTTTTAATTATTAACATTTTTATAAATAACATGTCATTAGCCTATTTCTAAATAAATATACTGCAAAAATAATTGCTATAGAACGTTTTCAAAATATAAACAACACTTGAAATTTTAAATGATAAAGTAAATTCTTCTCATTTCCTCTCATATATTTTTATTTTCTCTTATTTCTTACAATCTTTGTTGATCATGTCCTTGCAAAATAATGAGCTTTACGATTTTTCATTTACTTGGTATAAGTGAGTTTCAGCGATGGAAGCGTACCTGACCTAAGCTAATCTAACCAGGACACAAAATAAACAAAATTCACGACTCTAGTTATAAATGAAGAAATATAACAGGTTGCAATATATCATATTGAAATTAATTATACGAGTGTTTTAATGTTTTTCGAGAAGTCTGTCGGCGACAGACTGCTACACTTGTGATAGGCGTGACCGGGCCCCCGCCACCTGCGACATAATATCGTAACGAATAGCGTCAACATTAAACTGATACCTAATGTGATGAACATCAGTTTGCCATATGGCAACACGCTAAGCTCTTAACGCAGGCAAATTTCCGGTGACTCGTCGTGCAACATTAGAACGCATTTTAACGAAATGTTTTCCGGACACATTATGAAGAGAGGTTCGAGTCGTCCGGCGACATATACCTCAATTTTAGCGCTCTCACAGGTATGATCACCGAAGCGCTCCTTTTCCAGATTTCCTACTTTCAGTTCCCAAATGCATCGCCGCCATTGCCTCTTATGCGAAATAGTGGATTGGAATTCTTGAAATTGAACGTGATCGTATATTGGCCCTGTGCGATCATTTCCAAAATTCATCTGATCCGCTGTATGTTGACGCAGCAGCAGGCGAGATTGTTCTGGAATTTCTCTCGCTCCTCCAAAATTACTAGCTTGTCAACACGTACTTCATGACAACGCGTTCAGGTATTGTTATTGTACATACATGTAATTTCGATTACTGCGCGTACATATAGTCGACGATCAGTAACGAACTTATGTTGGCAGCGTACGTCGGAGCAGCCGGTGAAGATTAAACAGTTCATTGATGAGGGTATTTTGCCACCTGGATGTTTCCATGCATACATAACTTCATCGCAGAGCGTATTCGGCACTGCAGTACCGAAGTGTGTGTTATTGAAGAAGTCATATTATGCCAAATAATAAAGCGATGAGTCACTATAGGAGCCCGTTTTCGAATCGAATTGCACGCACCACCTTTTCCATGGGTCGTGGGAATGATCGCAAAAGATTTTGATAATATGCGCCTCATCGTGATCTGAATCGTAAATGGTCAGCGATTCACCGCAGTCACCGTCATATTTGTGTACTGGCGACTCGATGCGATTAATGCGAAAGCTGCAAAAAAGAAAAATAAAATACAACATTAGTTGCGGTTAGGAAAAATAGAACAAAATGTTTTTCGTTAAGAAAGCTAAATGTGCAGTGCACTTTCGATCCAAGCCGCTGTTTATGTGGCGGTTTCGATTTGGGGTAAATTTTAACACCCCCAAACCCCCCCTGCGTTCGCCCCTGGTTAACGCCATCGCGGAAATAGTTTTCAAGACGCATCAAAATCTTAAATAAAATTCATTTAATCATTTTCTCCAAAAGAGACATGTTTGGCATTGTACGATCGTCGCCGCACTACCTAGTATAATAGTACAATAATAATGAAATGCAGCAACTGCATCTATCTACCTCAAGTTATGTTCAACGTGTCGTTTTCCACTTTCTAAGATACCACCTTGTTATCACTCTTAAAGACTTAAAAAAGTACAATTATTCCAAAATAAAGAGCCGAGTATGAAATCTGGCAATCGTTCGTCTGCATAATTTCTACTTCGTTAACACAGCAACGAATTGGATGACACTCCAAAAGCCAGTTAGTAGGACCCAACGTTAAAGTGTTGAGGATGGCTTGAGTGTACGAATTCAAAAAAAAATGAAATTGCATAACCTGTGACACAGGTATCAGCCCCAATTTATACATGTATATGCACCTGTATATATGCGAGGCGGCAGTTATGTGCTAGAGTTTGACCACTCAATCCGGTCAAACTCTACTGTGAATTACATAAGGCTCAAAGCCGCTTCTTCTGTCCTCATGAGTATAGCACAGAGTTCGACCACTCACTGCTGGCCCTAAGCCTACACTCTTGACCCTATAGGTGCTGATGATGGTTGGTAAACAGTCAAGCAGATAGGCGGCTTATCAGTTCGCATGGAAACACATACATACGTAAATTAAGCTGTGTGTATGTATTCGCTTGCTTGCAGCATGGTGATTCTTTGCCTTTGCAGCACGAAATTTTATGAACAACCTCGCATGAGAGTCGATTTTTTTGGGCAACACAGATATATAGGTATTTATTTTTGCATGCGAATTCATGTACGCTTTTGCGCTACACGTCGACCTAAGCCAACCACCTACAGATTATGAGGATATGCAGCGCTGGAGCTCAATACGATATGCAGCAGGCACACGACACTTTCTAGGTAGTATTTAGTACTAAACTCTTACTTCGAACAGGTCACAAGCAAGATGTTTGTGAGGCTACCTAACTTAGTTCTCTCTACATGCCATATTTATGCAACCCACACGTAGCAACAGTAAATATTTTTGTTGTACTCGCGAATTGAGTTGACCTGACTTGAGCCGTGAAAATAATGTGTAAATTAAATCGGCGAGCTGTTGTGGGCGTGCTGCGTGTTAGGCGAGAGTTTCGGAAAATACTTTTTGTTTGAGCCAATGCAATTTCCTTAGCGGTACGTATGGAATTTTTAAAATATGCGTATTTTGTGGCTACTAATTTGAGAGCCATCTTTTTTAAGTTTTTAACAATAATATCCTTAGGTGGAACATCTGGATCTTTCAAAATAATTGTGTTATTAAAGGAATTTTATTAACAATATTATTTTTGAATCTGATTTTTAATTTTTTTTCTGAAATTTATATGAAATCGATTAATAAATGGTCCCAAAAGTACATTTTATTTACTAGCAAGTTTAAATATGTAATATGTTTTAATTTCGGAATTCAGTTACCAATGCGAGTTAATTAAATTGTTCATAATTAAGCAGATGAAATGTTTTAAACTATTTTTTTGTATTATTATTAAAAAAAATGGTCCAAGCGGAACGTTTGGAATATGTGAAACACGTAAGATAAGAAATTTAATAAAATATTATGTCAGATTTCATTAGTCAACGATATGTAATTGTACATATGAATGCCTGCTTTAGCGAACAACGCCTCCACAGCTACATTCCCACATTCACAACGCTTGGTTTGCGCTGGAATATAAGCTTTATGCTGCAACCATTCGCAAAGACTGGCAGAATACGAAGCATTTTTACATGTGTGTGGGTTTTACTGTGGGAGGGGCCTGCATTGCAGACTACACATACGCATATGTATACTCTCACGTGCATACGTGATCCAAGGATTGGGCTGCAAGTCTGCTCCATAATAACTACATACGGGCGACAACTACTTTCCTCCACAGCTTCATGCTGCCCCAATACTCATGTTTGACGTTCATGCTCGTAATTGAAAAAGTTTTTGTCATCTGAATTACTGAATTGCACCGTTTGCTGTTCGCCTCATCGTTCATGTCCTCTATCCGCACACAAGTGGAGTTCAAAGTGCTGACTTTATTTTGTGGCGCTTCAATGCAGATTTGCTAATAATATACTGCGCATTTTCTATATACCATACGTTTATTATATCTATTTGTGGTATTTTTCTACGTCGAATTTGTAATAATAAGTGAAATCAATATTTTTTGTGCTAAACATGGTTTTCACCTAGTTATAATTACAAGACGGCTGAAGGCCTCGTAGCCAGTGCTGCGTTTATGTATTTATATAATAAAACTCTTTTTGTTATATGAATTATTATAAATAAAAATAAATAAATAAAATTTAAACAAAAAAAAGCTTTTAATATCAATACTTGCTTAAAATGTAATTCAGAAGAAATTCTTTGTAGGTAATTATACAATTATTTTACTCTTGGTTATTAGTTTACATTAAGAATGAAACGTTTTGCAAAAATTTTATATACAGTGCGTTCAAAAAAAAACGTTTGTCCTTTGCACGATCAAATCGCGGAACACTATTTTCAAGTTTTTTTCAAATTACTTGTTCAATTGTGATCACTGACTGTTTTCTTAATGTGTTACGTCGGGCCGTGAAATAAGAAAAATTAGTGCTCAGTGTAAGAAACGTTATGAAAAGGCAGTCTTTAAATACGAATAATACATTTGAGAGGAGATGGTCTAACCATAATGGAAAAATTGGAATTGCCATAAAGAGGAAGAGCAAGGAATCTTTTAAAACTGAGGACATAGCTATTATTCACATTTTTTTGAAAAAACCATTGCGCAATCTAAGAGAAGTTAAAAAAATTTTTAAAAAGGGATTATAAGGGATAAGGGATATCTTCAGAATCAGGCATCAAACGCAATAGTATTGTAATCAAACCTCTACTTTCAAAAGCACACACTGAGAAAAAGTTGCAGCGAAGGAAAATATCAACCGCAATGTGATATTTACAGTTGAGTCAACTTTAGTATTATTCAAACCCTTGAGAGATGTTTGGCTAAGAGAAGGACAAATATTTAATCAAAGAAGTGTTAAGCACCACAAATGTTAATTCCTAGTGCATAAAAAACCCCGCGGAGTTTTTCCCTAAACTTAATCCGGCTTGGGTTTTTCCATAAGAAAGGCAATAAGCAGTGATATTTAGTGCTTTCCCATTCGGGGACATTTTTTGGGGCAGAAATGCCTTCAACAAAGAGGAAGGGATGTAAACCCCGAGAGAACGTGGAGGAGAACGTGACGACGGTGGAAGTGGAGGCTTCTTCGAACTCCGAAGGAGTGCCACTGAAGCCGCCGCCGCCGAAAAGGAAGGCCCGTAAATGGTCATCAGCAAAGAAGGAGGAGAAAAGCAGCATCAAGAGCTCCTCCTAAAGGGACAGCAGTGTGGAAAGCACTGCCAAGGATGTCGGCCCGAAGAAAATCAGCGGCGGGGAGAAACACCCAGCGAGTGGAGGCGTTGTGCAGAAGGCTGCAGTAGGTACCAAGGTGAGTACCGACAAGGTTGAGGGTAGGGGTGCGCTCGCCCACGTAGCAGCTTTAAAAGCTGTAACCGTGGACGTCAGCCCTGTGGTTTTCGAGTCGGGCTTGGGTGCTCCAACTATGAAAAAATTGTTGGACCTTTCGTCACAGTATCAGGAGATACTCATGACCATGATAACAGAGAACGCCCATCTTCGTGGGCAAGTTGACGCCCTAAAGGGGGGTTGTGGGCCATCCCACACGCATGCGCATGCGAAAGCTGCAGCATCACCTTCTGCGCCATCACCTCCGGCGCCCGTGCTGGAGGCAATAGCGCCCAAGATGCCAAGACCAGTTGAGACCTGGTCTGTAGTAGTAAGCAGCAAGGCTGTCGCCTCATCTAAGGAGGTGGCAAAGAAGGTAGTCAACTAAGTGGGACCTTCTCTTGGCGAGCATGTGCACGCTTTGAAGCCGATAAAGGGTGTGGTCATCCGAACCCCCTCTATCAAGGAGAGGGAGAAGGTGGTCAACAACACCAAGTTTGCGGAGGTCGGTCTGAGTGTGACCGTTAACCAAAAGATGGGGCAGAGGGTCGTTGGGCAGGGTGTGCACACCGAGCTTAAGCATGGAGAGTTCATGGAGGAACTCTCCCAGCACAACATTAAGGAGCGTTGTCCTCAGGCTAAGAAAGCCGACATCAGGATGGTAAGTCGCCCCTGGACGGTGAGGGGTGATGGTAGGACGGACGTCGTCCTGGAAGGAGAGGACAAAATGATGTCAACTCTTTTGGAGGCAGGAAGGGTGGGTCTACGTTAAGTGGTTCTCCTTCCGAGTGCGTCCGGATAGCCCAGTTGCCAGTTGTTTCCGGTGTATGGGCTTCGACCAACGGGTTGCGGATTAACGGGCCAGGTCGGATGTCTGCCGGAGATACAACCAAGAGGGTCACAAAGCTGCAGGTTGCCACAATGCTCTGCATTGTCGTAACTGCTACTTTAAGGGTAAGCCGGCTAGACATCTTATGATGTCCGCTGTCTACCCGGTGTATTGCAGCATTGTGGAGCGGGCACTTGCTAGACATTGATGGGAGCGCCGTTTATGCTCAATTGTCAGGGCTCATATGTCGTTATGCGGTGCCGTGCGATGTTGCCTTACACCAGCAGCCCTACGCCACTAATGGTGTGGTTAGATGTCTCCCTGGTAGTTTTAGAATCTTTAGGGTTAGAGGTCTCCCTGGTAGTTTTAGAATCTTTACAGATCTTAGGGTTAACGCCGCAATAGATGTGAATAATCCGAACTATGATTGTGTAGTTTTGGACTCTTCACAGCTGGGTGTTTGCGTCTGTATAGAAGGGGAGTTCGATAAATTGGTCGTCGCTAGTTTGTACTGCAAATTCAGCGAACTCCTAGAGCCCTACCTGTGGTACATGGATAGGTTACTACTACTTGCGAGTAGTAGCCCAATCATCCTTGGACTAGAAGCGAATGCCTCGTCCTCGATGTGGTTTAGTAAGGTATCCCGGCATCCGTCTGGATGCCAAAGCCACAGTCGAGGCGAGGCACTCAGCGAATGGGTGGTGGCTAATAGCGATGGCGTACCTCTGGTATCGACTGGAGCCAATATGGACTTTGTGTTAGGGAAGCGGTATACCGCTTAGGGAGTTTAAGAAATTGGGGGTTGACGATCAAATCGCTCAGCTAAATGCCTTAGTTCGGGGTGTTAATGGAAGATTGCTGCGGAAAAGCGAAAGTTACCGCGGCAAGAAACTCAAATGGTGGACGCACGAGCTAACTCTGAAAAGGAGGACTGTCAGGCGTTTGAGGCGCAAGTTTTAACGTGCTAGATGGTCCAATTCTGATAGGTTGCCTCAGATTCGGCATGATCTTAGTACTGAGATGAGTGAGAAAACAATGCTTCTAAGAATCAAAGAAGAAGACTCGAGAAGCTTTGTGGGACAAAACAAGGAAAACACCTGGGGGCAGATCTGCAAGGGTCGTAGAAGTAATGATATAACCTCTCTTCTTGTTGGTGACACCTTGTTGTCAACATGGAGTGAGTGTGCAAAGGTTATTCTGGTGGGTTTTTTCCCAGGTCGGAAGCACAGGCACCTCGAGCTCAAAAGGTACCTGTCCCTCCATTAGATGACGGGGTGTTGGGGCTCGCTTTCGGCCTGGTTAGATCTAAACGGTTTCCAGGTCTTGATGGTTTGAACGGAGAGATTTGCAAAAGCTTGTGAAAGCTCATTTCAGAATACCTGGAGGCTATCTATGATAAGTGCGTCTGGAAAGAATATTTTCCACGTGAGTGGAAAAAAGCTGGGGTTGTCCCTCTCCTGAAGTCCCCTGATAAGATCAGGAGCGCTTCTCGTTCTTATCGGGGCATCAGTCTCCTTCCAGTACTTGGAAAAGTGCTGGAAAGAGTAATGGTGGAACGGCTTCAGGAGCTAATGAGCTGTATTTGGTTAGATAGACAAAACAGAAGAGGACGCAGCGTAGAGGACGCCTGGATGTATGTCCAGAATGCTGTTAGGGAGAATGCCAACAAATATGTTCTTGATATATTTGTTGGCTTTAAGGGAGCATTCGACTACCTGATCTGGGATCGGGTGATTGAACGATTGGAGGAACTTAACGGTCCGGAAATTACTCTTTGGAGGAGTTATTTTTCGGACAGAAAGGCCTCTATCGTTGGAATGAGTGGGAGCGTTGAGACCGGTGTGACTCGTGGCTGTATACAAGGATCTATTTGTGGTCGATATATATGGAACCTCATGATGGACTCCTTGCTTGGAAAGCTAGAGCTACTCTGTGAATGTTCTGCATACGCGAGTAGTCAATTTCTAGAAATTGTCCACATTTGAGGCGTTGTTGTGGGTTCCGACATATCAATGGATAAAACGGTGGCAATGCTGCTGAAAGGCAAACTGTCGCCGGTTCGTCCACGAATGGTCCGGGTAAACGGGGTCAGCATAAGGTATGTGACGCAGGTCAAATATCTGGGGCTGACCATGAGTGAAAGAATGAATTTCACTCCACATTTAGCAATCGTAAAGGAGCGAATGCAGGCGACCGTGGTGAAATACAACGCATTTTGAGGAGTGATTGGGATCTCGGACGTCCTGCTGTTCGCACCATATATCATGGCTTGTTTGTGTCCTGTGCCACTTACGGAGCCGCTGTATGGTGGGAAACAGCCACGACAGTCTTGGGGCGTCAAAAACTTCTCTCAATACAGCGTTTTATTATGCTTGCTTGCTTGCCTGTATGTCGCACTGTCTCAACGGATGCAATGCAGGTGCTATTAGGAGCTCCCCCGCTTGATCTGATTGTCATACAGAGAGCTGTTGCATTCAGGTTAAGGAGGGTGGGTATAAACCACAACCAGTGTGTCGCTGTTCCAGAATGATTGGATTTCTGACAATGAATCAGAGAGGGAGGGATATCTAGGAAGCAAGAGGCTTCTAGATAAGATGGTTAGAAATAAGTGGCAAAACCGTTGGAACAATAGCAGTAACGGTCGAGTGACTTACCAAAACATCCGGGATGTCAGGTTTGTGGAAGGAAGCCCAGACTTCAGATTCTGTCTGAGCTCGGGCTTCCTACTTACGGGACATGGGCCTCTAATGCATTCTTGCATAGGAGGAACCTATCAGAAACAGCCGAATGTGTGTGTGGAGCACACAAGGAGGATTTGGTACATGTCATTGCAGAATGCGCAATGTACTCAGGTATGAGGAGCTTTAGGGGAATGACGATTAGTTATATAAATGGACGGTTAGATGTGAGCGGTGTGATGATCACTAGCTGGAATGCCGAACTGTTAGAGACGTTTGAAAGGTTTGCGAGTGAGTTATTTAGGCGGCGAAGACAATTAGCTGAAACGTTAGGTTAGGTTAGGTTAGGTAAGGGAGATTGTGGGTGAATGGGATGGGTCTAACCCCTGGTCACCAGTCCAGAGCAGTATGGAAGTTCAACTGGTAGTAGATTCGGCTACGAGGTCTGATCGGAGACTTAATTCTGGTACCACGGGGAGCAGGAGTCCTTGGAGTTCGCTCCAACCTGCTCATTCGGACTGGCCCCTCGGGGAGTATCGTGGTGTTTGTGGTTTATACCCAAAAGCGATCAGAGTGTTTTGATCGCTCAATGTGGAGTTGCATTGCAACCGGATGCCGGACCCAAAGTACGGCAGAGGTTTTAGTTGGGCCTCGAACCCTACCAAGGTGGTTAGTGTGTCCATTCCGCACTGCCTATTGGTACTGGAAATGCTTGATATTTTCTGGGCGCTAATCAAGGCATTGATTTGATCCATTGTACTTTTGAGTACCGTGGGATAAGGGTGTCGTCAGCAGGTACCTACGTTAAACACACCGGACGTTGTCCTTTACAGAGGGCAATCAAATAGGAAATTGTTGGACTTCAATGAAAACAAAAATGTCAAAAAAAAACATTTTACGTTAATGAAAGATTTAATTTCCTACTTCAATACAACGATCGCTTCCTGTGAAATATGCTTAAAATTAAGTTGGAAGTTGCCATTAACGATGTCAGGCTATAATTACTACTATCTACACTTTGAAAAAGGAAAGCGTTAATTTTTTAACGCACTGTACATATAGTTACATTAGTATTATGTGTAATTATTTTAATATTATTTTTAGTGACATTTGCGATGAGTCCATTGAGGCTCTCAAGAAGACTGACTACAAAATCAGCATCGGTATTCGCAAGGCCAGGTTGAAAATCTTCCATGGCGACAAAGCGGCTGACGAAGACGACACGGAAGAGGTCGACGACGCCAGCCAGTTGCTAAGGAATATGGGCATCGAATAAACCCGAGATGCCCAGTAACAACCTTAGATGCGTACAGATAAACCTGCAGCACTCGAAGAGTGCTACAGCGAATCTGATAACCC
>NC_052501.1:48510009-48571390 GCF_016617805.1 Bactrocera tryoni
GCATTCATCCGTTTGCTCAATTGGCGTTAAACCTAGGCTTTGTACATTTTGCATCCCATCTACAGCGGCCGAGCCAAATGTAGACAAAGCCATTTCTTCGAAGTCCGGTCATCGGCTTGGAACTTGGACCTCCACCTGTGAGCCTTTGAGTCATTTTCAACCGCCTTGCTCGAGTGCGCAGTTGGCTTTTCCAAACGCCTAACGTCTATAAATTAACACAATATAATAAATAAACGGAAAATAAACTAAAATGTTACCTCTTTCCACTTTGCAGCACTTCGTAATGGTCCTCTGCACGAATTAAGTTGCTCTGCCAGCTGTTGCCACAACTCCTTCATCCGTTCAGGCGTTTTTGGGCAATTTTTCCCCGTAGTAATTTCTGGGTGTGCTTGGCAAAACAACACATACGCCTCCAGCTGCTCGTGCGTAGCTCTTTCGTGCTTGGGTTTACTATAAAATAAAAGTTAAATTATAAATTTTGTTAATAATTAAAATTTGGAAACTTACGTTGCAGAGCTGTCCATTTTAACGAATAATTTGAATAGAAATCAGCTGTTTTCTATTTACATTATTTTTTCACCATACGTGTGGGGAAAGCTTTATGAATTGAAGCTTTTACTTTTATCAAGATTGCCACAGAATACCAAAATATTTCTCGCTTGTTAAATATTTGAGTTAATTGTCAATATTTTAGTAATTTGTCAAAAGCACAAAATAGGGGTGTAAAGCTCTTGGTATTCGACTAATCTATTAACCGGATTAACCGAATAGGATTCGAATAATAATATTCGGTTTGCAGTATCCGGATAGTTGAAAGTCGTCGATTACTCGATTAACCGCTCATTTTCTAAAAAAAACTTCAACGTATATAAGTTTATAGAAACTTTAGGTATTTACGCGCACAATAGGCATATTAACAAATTTAAAATAAACAAAAATCAAAGGCTGTTTGAATTTCAGACAAAATTCATTTATCAGATACTCGCAGCAGGGCAACTATTCGAATAGTCGCAGACGAACGACTGACTTTATCGGTTTATATTCATTCGATAGGTTAAAATCCGGATATCCGAATAATCAGTTTTCAGGTTATTCAAATAATTTTAAGGGCCCTACTATATATATTGTATACACATTCATAGTAGTTTTTTAATATTTTAGTAAAAAAATTCTACATCCATATTTAAAATCATATGTGTTGATTCGGCTTATGCAATATTACTCATACTCCCTGTTTTACTCAACATTTTTTACAAAATGTATTTTCTCAGTATCATTTCATACTCCATTCCATTCATAGGCAATCCTGTGTATTGCGTTCATTTTATATAACTTCGGCGAAAAATTTCAATAAGAATACAAACTAAAACAAAAGGTGTTCCTATATGCTGAAAAAATGACTTTCTTTGAAATTTTTTTATTTTAATTAACTTATGTATATTTGATAAAAAATAAATAAAAAATTGATAAATTTAATGCGTATAAATATATTTAGGTAAATTTCTAGAAAAATTATTTTTAAAAAGAAAGTTTCAAAGTTTATATCTCAACTAAAGAATAAATGCTGAAATTCACTGGTAGCAATTACAATTTGAAATATTTAAAACAGTTTTTTGGTTAATTGACGACGGTTAAAGTGTTCTATTATAGCTTTTTATACAGGAAAGTTTAGTGTAATGTTAACTTCAAGCCCAATCTTTGATGAGTTGAAAAAAATGACTTTACAGACTTTTCAAGATGATCATAAACCCTGCAAAAATTTGATCATTCAGTTTATAAGGCAGCTATATGCTATAATAGTCCAAAAATGGAATATGCTTTATATGCAATGTTAATTACATTGTATGTTAATATTTTCTTCCACTTACCTTGGAAAATATAACTGCACAATTTTGCCTATTCGCCTTTAATGTTATAACTGTACGACAATATTCGCGGATACCAATGAGCGATACTCAAAAATATGCCCTCACTGGCACTATTGTTCTTCAACGAGTCGGACCTGAGCAGCCAATCTCAAATGCCATGCTTGATGACCGCTGTCTCGACGAACCGGCGCAATTGCCGACGTTGAAATGGAAACCACAGCAGCGGACTCGCCGGTGAGGTGACGAACTCGACGTACATGTACTGTAAAGTGCCTGTGAAAACGAGAGAGAAAGAGCAATGATAGCCAAATTTAGAAAAAGTAAGTGTAGAGGATTGCATAAACATGAAGATGAATTGAGAAGCATACGTGCCTCTCTTCCGCTTAGTATACATTTAGAATTTTTCAATTTCGCAGCAACGACTTGTATGTGTATGCGTGACTTCTGCGTGAAAAAGCAGCGAACGCGTGAATTTATAAATATTAGTTGCATTAGCCACACAACAACCGAGTTCAGTTTTGATATCTGCGTAAAATAACAACAACAAAACGCAACACAGCGCAAGAAATTGAAACCCATTCTGCGGACGAAGTAATGGTATTATATTCGGTTAAGTTAATTGAAGACCAAAAAGAAGCAAAAATAGTTCTAGTAACGTTTCGACAAGCAGCTATTCATTTGAAGTGTGAGAGTAGAAAAAGGCCACTGAAACCAGATCTGGGATGCCTGGATAATCAGAATTTAAATTTTTTACATTTTGTACGAAACTCTTCTATACTAAAATATTCATCATTAATATGTCTAATATTTGCTTTTATACATTTCTAATGTCAGCTACTCCCGAAGAACCTGAGTTATGGTCATATAAAATTATTTCGTACATATTTTGATATTTTCGCTCGGTACTCATACAGCCTATGTATATGAACTTTATCAAACCACTTAGTAACTGGTTCTCCATCAATAAAACTACTTTTTTGCATTTGTTTTTATCAAGTATTGAACTTGTATCATTAGAAACGGTATACCAGAAGAACCAAGATTCAAAAGTTTCAAAATATATACAAAAGTGTTTAAAGACTAAGTTTAACTTAAAAATATATGTTTTAATTCAGTGGCTTAATCTGATGGAAATTATGCAAGGTGCGTTCCAAAGTAAACCTGGTGGCGCCATCTACATATATGTCGACTGATGCGTTAGAATCTGCTATCTCTATCGATTTTCCGGTGAGAATTTTATGACATTTCCTTAACTGGAAGTGAAGTTATTGCGTTTTAAGTGTCATCATGTTTGTGTTAAATTCATTCATTCATTCATGCCAATATCCGCATTAAATTTTGCTTTAAAATTGATGAAACTTTTACCCAAACGTTTCAATTGATGAAACAAGTTTATGGCGATGATTGCCTATCCCATAGCAGAGTGCACATTTCAATGTTTTCAAAGTGGTCGTGAGGACACAAATGACGATCAACATGTGGGCCAATCAAAATCCGTGATCACCGTAAATTCCATCGAAACTGTTAGTGAATTCATCAAAAATCAGCCGAAATCATCATTGAAATTCATGGACATGAAATTGAACATCTCCAAAACACCGATTTATCGTATTTTGACCGAGCATTTGGGCTTACAAAAGGTGTGTGCACGGTTTGTTCCGCACAAATTAACTGACGACCAAAAATTGCTCAGAATTCAACATTCGAAGGGCGATTATTTCACCAAAAATCGCATTTTAACCATTAACACCTTCCCATATTCACCTGATATAGCACCATGCGACTTCTTCCTTTTCGAAAAAATGCATTTGCCTATGAAAGGAAAGGGCTATGCGGAGGTAGAGGCCATTCAAAAAGCTTGCACCGACATACTGATGGCCATACCGGCCAACGAGCTAAATCACTCATTCGACATGCTTTTGGACTGTGCAAAAAGCTGTATAGAAGCATAAGGAGACTATTTGGAATAAAATAATTTGATTTTGCTGAAAAAACATTTTTTCTGTTTTTTTTTAAGTCCTGTTTACTTTGGCAGGAAAAGTGTGAGTATACCTTAGCCACATCCTATTGGCCGAGGGGCCTTCATGATCAAAAAAAATTCGAAGGTTTTATCAATTCTTAATAAATACATCACTGATCAGGATGGGTACCATTTCGCCGTAGAATATTAAACAAGCATGCAAAAACTATAAAATAAAGTGAAACAAAAGCTAAGCAACAATACTAACACTACTTAGACAATGGTACAATCGTAGTCAGTTCCGACACTTGCCAAAGTAAGCACAAACAATAATAAGCGAAATGTCGGCAATAAAACCAACAAAAATGGCAAAATGTGAGGCACAAATTAATTTATTGTGCAATTTGCATATACGCATGACCAACGGTTACAGCTGTTGCAGTGAATGCGAACGTCATATTCATTTTCATCAACGCACACAAATCGTGACAATTCCACGGCGTATACGTAACATTTTGCCGTTATTCGAATGTTGGATGACTTTATGTGGCAACGGCGTTGTTATAGCAATTATTGTTGCTAATATGTGGATATGTACAACAGAATTAAAGAAACCACATATATACATACATACGAACATGCATGTACCAAAATTGTATTTGTAAACAAGTAGTACGAAAATGGTGAGACTTTTGTAGAGATTTCTATGTAAAGTATATAGTTTGATTGCATAATATAATGAAAGTGTGTCAGACGTCACTTAAAGATCACTCTTAACAGTTACTTTTGAATTTCTTCACCTCTTTGTGGAACACATATGGCTATGGCTTATAAAACGATCCATTCCATTCAATAATTCACTCCCTTACACATGCAAAGACTCAATCATTTCTCTGCGGCAATGACTATTACCTGCATTCAGTTAAAGTCATTGCATTTCAATTTGGTAATGGCTGACCAGCGTTGTGATAGCACCTTCATCCATGCATTTTCAATATTGCATAATTGTGCAATTGAGCTGTATTGTGTGGCTGAAGCAATCTGATACTATTTCATATTCGAACATAAAGAAGATCACAAATATCACTTCTGTTGGTAACAATCATTATAATCCTTTCTAACTCTTTCAATTTTTTTTTAATATGTTCCCGTTCATCACATAAAACCTATCAGACTAGGTTTTTTAGAACCCTTTGATATACAAAACACATATGTAATTTTGTTATATAGCTAAACAAGTTACTACTTACCAATAATGCTAAACGGAAAAGTGGCGAATGCGCATCGCGACCATCGTAGACGGCAAGCCAATAGTAGGGGCAGTGCTCCTTGCCGGAACCAATTGGTCGTATGGGACAAGTCATGACGTTCTCACCCCATAAGTATATGTAGTATCTGCCAACTAAGGTGGACGGGTTGCTGGGACATAAAATCTGCATTTACTATTAATGAAGAGAGTGCAGCAGTTATGCTCTCATCAGTTTGGGCAATTGTCATAAAATAGTGGTTGTGGGTGCAATAAGGATAAATTGTGCTTAAGGGCTACTACTATATTTATAAATATTGAATTCTGATAATAGAGTTAAAGTGCTGTAGCCGAACACTAATATTAGAAAAACAGAAGGAAGTTTGGGCTTTGTTAAGAGGTCCCCTGTCTAAGCAGTCTCTGAGTAATATAATAGGAATTTTCCCACCTATTTACCAAGTTTTGAATCATAAAAATTAACATTTAAATAATAGTATAAAAATTATACTATTCAGCCAAAAATTCTAATCCGAAATATCACTTTTTTTTAAGTTAGTAGGCTTTATGTTTACTAAAATCTCTAATTTTTGACGTTATAAAAAATCATTCTCACGAAGAGAAGTAAAGACATTAACGCATATAGCGCATATAAAAATCCTTACAACACTCCATATGCATGAAAGAGTCAAAGAATAGGATACATAATCATAAACATATACACATTAAGTACATATATATACACAATTCATTAACGATTTTCGTACTTTTATTCGTGCATCTCCTCATCCGCATTAGTTATCAGAGCAACGATATTTTATTTGCTTTTTTCGTTGAACTTCTGTATATATTGTAAGAAAAAAATAGCGGTATGATTAATTAACAATGGAAAATAATAATTTTAGACATTATAAATCAAAATGATTGTGACAGCGGACGTTTAAAGCACGAATTGGTGGTGCAAAGGTCTTGCAGTAGCGACAGGGTAACGGAAATGAGTAGCGGAAGATGGTGGTACTATCGGGTGATTTTTTAAGAGCTTGATAACTTTTTTTATAAAAAAAACGCATAAAATTTGCAAAATCTCATCGGTTCTTTATTTGAAACGTTAGATTGGTTCATGACATTTACTTTTTGAAGATAATTTCATTTAAATGTTGACTCATGTGGTTTCAACAAGATGGCGCTGTGTGGCATGCTCGCGATTCTATGGCCATTTTGAGGGAAAACTTCGAGAACAATTCATCTCAAGAAATGGACCCGTAAGTTGGCCACCAAGATCATGCGATTTAACGCCTTTAGACTATTTTTGTGGGGCTACGTCAAGTCTAAAGTCTACAGAAATAAGCCAGCAACTATTCCAGCTTTGGAAGACAACATTTCCGAAGAAATTCGGGCTATTCCGGCCGAAATGCTCGAAAAAGTTGCCCAAAATTGGACTTTCCGAATGGACCACCTAAGACGCAGCCGCGGTCAACATTTAAATGAAATTATCTTCAAAAAGTAAATGTCATGAACCAATCTAACGTTTCAAATAAAGAACCGATGAGATTTTGCAAATTTTATGCGTTTTTTTTTAAAAAAAAGTTATCAAGCTCTTAAAAAATCACCCGATATATATCATAGGGCGAATTCAAATGCGAAAATAAATGAGTTGAAAAATAATATTAGTCGAGCCAAGCTGTCATGTTATTTTTGTTCAATATTGTTTGGCATTTCATCATGGAAATACTTACGCCTACATAACACTTACAAATCGTTTACCATAATTACGAAAATTCACGGTCTGTAAAGAATACTTATGTTTCGCACGCTTCGCTCAAACTTATGGCCAACATAATCGTCCAATCATTCATTATTGGAAAATATTGGACCGAATAGATGCAATGAAGAAAATATAGTAGCCGTAGCTGAGAGTGTACACGAGGACCGTGGAGAGTCAACTCGACGCCGTTCGCAACAACTCGGACTGACGTATGGAACGACTTAGCGCATTTTACGTCGAGATCTTAAGATAAAAGCGTACAAAATAAAGCTTGTGCAAACCTGAATTGGTTCGACCTCTTTAAGCAACATCGCTTCGGTCTTTGGGCTCTTGAAAAGTTCCAAGAAGATCCGACGTTTTCGAGCCAAATTTTGTCTTGCAAAGAGGCTCATTTCTGACTCAATGGATATGTACAAGCAATATTGGGACAAAGAGCAACATTAAGTGATTCAAGAGCTTTCATTTCAACCAGGAAAAGCAATGATTTGATTTAATTTTTGGGGCGGTGGAATCATCGGTCCATATTTCTACAAAAATTGTGCTGGTAAGAACGTAACAGTCAACGGCTTCTGTTATCGCGCCATGATAACCGACGCTTTTATGCCTGAAATTGAAGATCGTGATCTTGGCGCATTTATTTAGTTTCAATAAGACGGCGCTACTTCTCGCACATCGCATCATTTAATGGATTTATTGAGAGAACACTTCGGTGAGCAGATAATTTAAGGTTTTGGCCGGTCGATTGACTACCAAGATCGTGTGATATTTTTCCATTAGACTTCTCCATTATATTAGTTTTTTCTTTAAAAAATTAGGGAACCTCGAAATGGATCACCCTTTATAAAAAGTGTGCATGAATATACGGTGCATGTTGCGATGAATGATAAGAAAGGCAATCTTAGAGCTATTTATTGCTGGTTGTAAAAATTATTGGCTAATTCGGGAGTGCTGGTAATAAATAATGCAAAATTATCGATATAATGAATCGAAAAATGTGGCTTAAACTAAAAATAGTTTATTCAATATTTGCGATATTTTTTCCTAAAATATAAAAGAACTTAGAATTTGGCTTAAGAGCCACTATCTTTGTATTGGCATACTTCAAATTGAAATTAAAATTAAAAAAAAAAAACGGTATTTAGTGGTTTTTATAATTTCTCCATTGATACGGTGAGCGTCTATTGAAGCACAAAGGTTTTCGATTGGATTTTGAGATTTTGTAAGGAATGTCTGTTGAGCAAATCCGATGAAATATTATTTTCGAAATTACTCTTGCGCAGGAAGACTTTTCACACAGTCGATAATATTACAATGTATTAATATTATGCTAATTTGTCTTGATTTTTATACTCTCGCAACAATGTTGCTAAGGAGAGTATTATAGTTTTGTTCACATAACGGTTGTTTGTAAGTCCTAAAACTAAAAGATTCAGATATAGGGTTATATATACCAAAGTGATCAGGGTGACGAATAGAGTCGAAATCCGGCTGTCTGTCTGTCCGTCCGTCCGTTCGTGCAAGCTGTAACTTGAGTAAAAATTGAGGTATCACGATGAAACTTGGTACACGTATTCCTTGGTTCCATAAGAAGGTTAAGTTCGAAGATGGGCGAAACCCACTGCCACGCCCACAAAATGGCAGAAACCGAAAACCTATAAAGTGTCATAACTAAGCCATAAATAAAGACTACTAAGTTTTTTATACATATCTCGGAAACTACTATAGCTATGTCAACCAAACTATGCAGAGTCGTTTTCTTCAGGCATTTCCATATATAGTTCAAAAATGGAAGAAATCGGAAAATAACCACGCCCACCTCCCATACAAAGGTTATGTTGAAAATCACTAAAAGTGCGTTAACCGACTAACAAAAAACGTCGGAAACACTAAATTTTACGGAAGAAATGGCAGAAGGAAGCTGAACCCAGGCTTTTTTTAAAATTTGAAAATGGGCGTGGCCTCGCCCACTTATGGACCCTAAAACTTTACAAAAATACGGTATTTGAAAAATATGTAAATGACGTATAATGAAATCTCGATTATCACTTTATCATGCGAGAGTATAAAATGTTCGGTGACACCCGAACTTAGCCCTTCCTTACTTGTTCCTGAATTAGGTTAATCTAAAACTTCATAATTTAAAATGTAAAGAGAAACATTAAATGATGATGAAAGTCAAATGCAGGCTATTATTTTGGAAAATATTTTGTATATTGTAAAAGGTGGCAACGGCATAAGATCACTTTTTCATATATTCTCCCGAACAGAGCTGATTTAGTACCCGTGCTGAGTTTACGCACTACATGTATGTATGTGTGATAAAAATGTAAATAGGGTGGCCAGTCTTTCCAGCTTTTACATAATTTTACCGTTTTGTTCGTTACCAAATTTAGGTTCGATTTCTTTTGAAAGGTTACACAATTACAAAGTGTGAAATTATATAGAATTTTAGAACCCAGACTGCAGTGCCATAGTCATATATTGAACCATCATTTCGATAAGCACTGATTTGTCAACACTTATTGTGTTTGTAATATTTATTATTTTGGATGACATGCTCTTGTTAAACTCATACTTAAACCCAGACTGCCCTACGTTTTCAAAGAACTAATCAGGCAGTAACGCTGAGAAATATTTTTTTAGGATTTTTTTAAATCAGATCTTTCTGTTGTTTTAATAAGGACAGGTGGCAACTCTATTATTGTGCATGTACGTAAATACTTATGTTGGCTGTATGCCAAAGCGCTGTCATCAATTATGCCTTCCCAAAAAGTTGGTGAGATATTTGCCATATCAAAGGCCGCATCAATAACAACTACAACACCAACAACAATAAAGAAAATTAGCTGAAATACGCGACGTGAAAATGTATAATGATTGCTGTGGGAACTTTTTGCTATCATTGGGCATTGATCGGACAGCGCGAAAACCGTTGGGAAAATGAAAGAGCACAAAGTAGTTTCACACAGACTATTTTTTTATATAATATATTTCTTGCTTTTCGCAACTTTCTTTTGTTGCTTTGGTCACATGCAAATTCATAATAGACAAGAGAAACTTTATTAATATTACTTTTTAATTATGCCGAATTTTGTGCTAATGTAAAATTAATTTGCGGCGCATTTTCGGATAATTTATGAAAATAATTTATCTGTGGTTTTGTGTTGAAAGAAACATGGTGTAAGAAATTTTGAATTTTAAATTTCAGAAATGCGCGAAATTAGCTACTGAATATTACACGGAGGCAAATATACGGCGAGTGTGAGATGTATAAATCTTGTTGAGGCCCTAAGATATCATACAAAGAGGAAAATAGATATTTTGAAGCCTTACTACTTTATTTACTTTAACATTTAACATATAGAAAAATTGGAGGAAGGTACATTCAATTACCTCCATACATTTGACCCAGCAATGCTAAAATTTACTTAACTCGTCTCAGAAGTTGGAAATACAAATGGGGCCGTTTTTTCTGCATTTGGCTTCGATCCGGCCCAATAAGTCGAAAAAGTTATGCTGTGACCATTTTCTCCTTCTCACGATAGTAATGTTAATTACACCTTTAGAGTCATAGAGAACGGTTTCTATCATGCTTCCGACCGGAAACAGAGCCTTCGCCTTTTTCAAAGCAGTTTCTGAGAGTTAAGTGAACTCTTTTGACCGCTGATTTTTTCCTGGTATGCTTTAATGGATGTTCAACAAACGATCCAAAACTATATCCAGACTCCGCTTACCATAAATAGCGTAGCATGAATGACTACTACGTAAGCTTCACGCACACTTTCAAACTAATTCCGTCAATACAAATTTTGGATCTTTTGTTGGCTCTAAAAAGCCTGCATAAAGCTGACAAATTAAAATGACAAAAACTAACAGAAGAATATTTAAAGTTGCGTAGGAAACTCGATTTTAATTTGACGAACGTCAAATTATCTCATTGAGAGCTCTAAGAACGCTGAGCTTAAAATGTGTAATTTTTTTCAATAAAGAGCTAAAATTTAAATCACTTCTCTGTTTGAATCTCTTCTCTGTGTTGCTGAACTCCGTGTTTTACAATTATTGCTTTAAGAACACCTAAATAATCTGCGGTCAATGCGAGTGCAAGAAAAAAAATTGAAATTACACCCGTTCTTTTTTATACTCTCGCAACAAAGTTGCTAAGGAGAGTATTATAGTTTTGTTCACATAACGGTTGTTTGTATGTAAGTCCTAAAACTAAAAGAGTCAGATATACGGTTATATATACCGAAGTGATCAGGGTGACGAGTAGAGTTGAAACCCGGATGTCTGTCTGTCCGTCCGTCCGTGCAAGCTGTAACTTGATTAAAAATTGAGATATCATTATGAAACTTGGTACACTTATTTCTTGGCTCCATAAGAAGGTTAAGTTCGAAGATGGGCAAAATCGGCCCACTGCCACGCCCACAAAATGGCGAAAACCGAAAACCTATAAAGTGTCATAACTAAGCCATAAATAAAGATATTAAAGTGAAATTTGGCACGAAGGATCGCATTAGGAAGGGACATATTTGGACGTAACTTTTTTGGAAAAGTGGGCGTGGCCCCGCCCCCTACTAAGTTTTTTGTACATATCTCGGAAACTACTACAGCTATGTCAACCAAACTCTATAGAGTCGTTTCCTCCAGGCATTTCCATATACAGTTCAAAAATGAAAGAAATCGGATAATAACCTAGTCCACCTCCCAGACAAAGGTTATGTTGAAAATCACTAAAAGTGCGTTAACCGACAAACAAAAAACGTCAGAAACACAAAATTTTACGGAAAAAGTGGCAGAAGGAAGCTGCACCCATGTTTTTTTCAAAAATTGAAAATGGGCGTGGCGTCGCGCACTTATGGACCAAAAACCATATCTCAGGAACTGCTAGACCGATTTCAATGAAATTCGGCATATAATATTTCCTTAACACCCTGATGACATGTACGAAATATGGGTGAAATCGGTTCATAACCACGCCTTCTTCCAACATAACGCTATTTTGAATTCCATCTGATGCCTTCTCTGTATAATATATACATTAGCAACCAATGACGATAGCGGAATAAAACTTTACACAAATACGGTATTTGAAAACAAGTAAGGAATGGCTAAGTTCGGGTGTCACAGAACATTTTATACTCTCGCATGATAAAGTGATAATCGAGATTTCATTATACGTCATTTACATATTTTTCAAATACCGTATTTTTGCAAAGTTTTATTCCGCTATCATCATTGGTTCCTAATGTATATACTCGTATTATACAGAAAAGGCATCAGATGGAGTTCAAAATAGCGTTGTATTGGAAGAAGGCGTGGTTGTGAACCGATATCACCCATATTTTGTACATGTCATCAGGGTGTTAAGGAAATATTATATACCGAATTTCATTGAAATCGGTCTAGCAGTTCCTGAGATATGGTTTTTGGTCCATAAGTGCGCGAGGCCACGAACATTTTCAATTTTTAGAAAAAGCCTGGGTGCAGCTTCCTTCTGCAATTTCTTCCGTAAAATTTAGTGTTTCTGACGTTCTTTGTTAGTCGGTTAACGCACATTTAGTGATTTTCAACATAACCTTTGTATGGGAGGTGGGCGTGGTTATTATCCGATTTCTTCCATTTTTGAACTGTATATGGAAATGCCTGAAGAAAACGACTCTGTAGAGTTTGGTTGACATAGCTATAGCAGTTTCCAAGATATGTACAAAAAACTTAGTAGGGGGCGGGGCCACGCCCACTTTTCCAAAAAAATTGCGTCCAAATATGCCCCTCCCTAATGCGATCCTTTGTGCCAAATTTCACTTTAATATCTTCATTTATGGCTTAGTTATGACACTTTATAAGTTTTCGGTTTCCGCCATTTTGTGGGCGTGGCAGTGGGCCGATTTTGCTCATCTTCGAACTTAACCTTCTAATGGAGCCAAGGAATAGGTGTACCAAGTTTCATCATGATATCTCAATTTTTACTCAAGTTACAGCTTGCACGGACAGACGGACGGACGGACAGACAGACATCCGGATTTCGACTCTACTCGTCACCCTGATCACTTTGGTATATATAACCCTATATCTGACTCTTTTAGTTTTAGGACTTACAAACAACCGTTATGTGAACAAAACTATAATACTCTCCTTAGCAACATTGTTGCGAGAGTATAGATATGTAAATGACGGGTAATGAAATCTCGATTATCACTTTATGATCCGAGAGTATAAAATGTTCGGTGACACCCGAACTTAGCCCTTCCTTACTTGTTTTAAAATTAGTTTGGTATTTTTATAAAACTCAAAATAAGTAGCGCTCAAAGCGAGTTAATGGTAACTTTTTTGAAAGTTAAACACATTTTTTAACTCAACAACTAACATGATTTGGCCCGTTGAAACTGTCTTTAGAAAAAAAAAGGCGTACATTTGTGTGACCCTTTATGGTAATAATGGAGAGGTGAATAAATGCGAAAAACAATAAAAGCGAGGTGCACAATAATAGAGAAGGCGTGGTTGTGAACCGATATCACCCATATTTTGTACATGTCATCAGGGTGTTAAGGAAATATTATATACCGAATTTCATTGAAATCGGTCTAGCAGTTCCTGAGATATGGTTTTTGGTCCATAAGTGCGCGAGGCCACGAACATTTTCAATTTTTAGAAAAAGCCTGGGTGCAGCTTCCTTCTGCAATTTCTTCCGTAAAATTTAGTGTTTCTGACGTTCTTTGTTAGTCGGTTAACGCACATTTAGTGATTTTCAACATAACCTTTGTATGGGAGGTGGGCGTGGTTATTATCCGATTTCTTCCATTTTTGAACTGTATATGGAAATGCCTGAAGAAAACGACTCTGTAGAGTTTGGTTGACATAGCTATAGCAGTTTCCAAGATATGTACAAAAAACTTAGTAGGGGGCGGGGCCACGCCCACTTTTCCAAAAAAATTGCGTCCAAATATGCCCCTCCCTAATGCGATCCTTTGTGCCAAATTTCACTATAATATCTTCATTTATGGCTTAGTTATGACACTTTATAAGTTTTCGGTTTCCGCCATTTTGTGGGCGTGGCAGTGGGCCGATTTTGCTCATCTTCGAACTTAACCTTCTTATGGAGCCAAGGAATAGGTGTACCAAGTTTCATCATGATATCTCAATTTTTACTCAAGTTACAGCTTGCACGGACGGACGGACGGACAGACGGACGGACGGACAGACAGACATCCGGATTTCGACTCTACTCGTCACCCTGATCACTTTGGTATATATAACCCTATATCTGACTCTTTTAGTTTTAGGACTTACAAACAACCGTTATGTGAACAAAACTATAATACTCTCCTTAGCAACATTGTTGCGAGAGTATAGATATGTAAATGACGGGTAATGAAATCTCGATTATCACTTTATGATCCGAGAGTATAAAATGTTCGGTGACACCCGAACTTAGCCCTTCCTTACTTGTTTTAAAATTAGTTTGGTATTTTTATAAAACTCAAAATAAGTAGCGCTCAAAGCGAGTTAATGGTAACTTTTTTGAAAGTTAAACACATTTTTTAACTCAACAACTAACATGATTTGGCCCGTTGAAACTGTCTTTAGAAAAAAAAAAGGCGTACATTTGTGTGACCCTTTATGGTAATAATGGAGAGGTGAATAAATGCGAAAAACAATAAAAGCGAGGTTTAAAAAAGTGATGGAAAAGATAATACATTTAAAAAAATATACCTGCAGGCAAAAAAACAACAAAGTAAGCAAAAAATAGCCGAAAGAAACATCACCCAAAGTAACTGTAATCAGCGACGCTACGAAGATATTGGCATACCGGCCACGCGTTTGGTTTATTTTGATTGGTTTGATTCTAAATTAGCACGCTTTCCTGTAGTGAGGATAGAGGGTGTATAAATCAATATAAAACAAACTTAGTTATTCTTGGCAGCTCACTGACATTGAAAAAGATTAAGCGTTTTTGCGTTATTTTAAATTGTTACATGATTTAATCACTTTCTAAATTTCTAGTGAAGTGATAGGTTGAGTTAGGAATAGTATTGTGGAGTGTTCTCGGGTCTGTAAAAGCACAAAGCAAGTTTTGAGGAGAGAGCTAACAGTCTCTCTAGTTAAGGGAAGGGTTAGAAAAAAAATACTTTTCATCCAAAAATATTGAAGCAAAAGTCGGTAACAGAACTTCCCTCAGATTGTCTTGGAGAAAATAGTTAAAATTGTTTTGAAATGACAGTAAGAAAAAGTAGTTTTGAATTTAAAAAAAAAAACTATATTATCAAAACTATGCCCGATAAAGTACATAAGATCCGAATAAAATTATTCAATCTATATTTAAGAAATAAATTCGCAAAAAAGTCTTTTTTTTACCTTGAAACCTTAACTCCTCCCTTAATGAAAGTTCCAGCAGCATATTATCAATAATAATTGGACTAATTCTAATGCCAATGTAACTATTTATGATGGAAGCAATTTCGTCGTGTATGACAGAAAGTGGGAAGATTTTTTTAATATCGAGGAATTAATTTTGGATAACTCAGTATTTACTGAATTGTTCGTAAGTTGGTACTCAATTTAGAGTGCAGTCAGATAGGTACTTATCCTCTGCATTCTGTTAGACGGCTATTCTACATCGACCACATAGAAATGTTTGAAACGGTCACAGGGCACTATTATGCCCAATTATTGGGTAGAATTGACGTCAAATCGTAAAAAAACTTCAATATTTTTCAGTCCACATCTCTGTTGTCACCATTGGCAAATGATTGAAATTAAGCTGCAAACTATTGCCCTATCTGTAGTTTTCTTCGAACGGGGCCCATAAATTTTTTTGTTTCCAAACAAAAAAAGTTTCCTACAAACTAAAAAATATTTTATTAATGCCAACCATTTTAAATAGTGGTAAAAAAAAACAAATGTTAAAAATCTTCGTCGTTTCGAAACCTCAATTCCATATTCAACTAACCCCATTTTTGGCAAATAGCTCTTCATAGTTTCTTATGTAAAACGATTTCCTATTCAATTAAGGCTCCCCTGTAAATCTGAGGACGTGTACTCATCTCGATTGACCCCATTTTAAGCAAAGCATAATCACTTATTTTCGTTTATTTGGTAAAACTCAAGTACAGCACTAATTAAGCGCAGCTGTAACAGCAGAAATTGCAAATAAGTAAGAGCACTTAATAAATAAGTACTCGTCAGTGGAATAATTATTTGGGGAGTTGTGTCAATACTTTTTATGGTAACTCTTGTATTGCTGAATGTACCTTCTTGCACTTCTGTTGCTTATGTAGATTTGCTTTAAGTTGTTGAGAGGTTAGTCAATGTAATTACTATTATTAATTTACCAATTTGATATTATTCTTTAATTGGAGAATCGTACAAGTGCTATGATACACTGTGTTGAGCGTAGATCATCAATACAGTTTTGTTCCATCTATTAAGGCACTACCTCAGATGAATATCATTCGATTTAAATTTTTTCCAATGCTGAGATCTACAGTTTTATTATACTGTGCATAATATTTAACTTGTTAAATTGAAGAAACTGGTGGTTCTGGTCCTTAAACTTTTCCGATCGTAGAATTAATGAATTAAACAAATTAAAATTAATTGTAATAGACAATGATCTATAAAAAATTCAGTTCGGCAGATATATGTTATAGTGGTTTCATGAGGTAAAGACGAATCGATGTCTGAAAATTGAGGGACTAGTTATACAGACGGACAGACAGATACTCCAAAATTAACTCAACTAGTCACCCTGATCATTTATACATACATTTGTATATACGGTATATTGAGTCGTTCACTAAGTAATTTCGTTTGATAGCAACAGCTGATATTCTTTAATTTTTTCGCAGTCAACTTCACACTTAACCGTCTTGCTTTATTTGAACAAGTCATGTAGTAAGGCTTGTTGGTTTTTCTTAAATTTTATAGAATATTAACTATTCCTATATACCGACCTATTAAAGCTGGAAATTGAAAGCAGCATTTTGGACATATTTTGCTGTTTTACTAGTTTCAGCTAGGCGAAAATGGTGTGATGTGCACAAAGAAGATGTGTTACCCGAACGCCAATGCCAAAATTGGATGGCAAATTTTGATTCCAGTAATTTCGGTCTTCAGGATGTACCTGGATGGTCATTTGAAACCGATATGGATAAAATAACTAGAGAGATTGTTGAAAAATTTAATTTGTCTTACGCGACCGTTAAAAATCACATTAAACGTTTTCAATTAATTTCGGCTTGAAATATGGGTTCCTCAAGTTCTTACTTATGGAACTCGCGCGATTTGTACTTTGCTTATCAAACGTAAAGAAGTTGATCCAGCTTTGAAGCGTATTATTACTGACAGCAAATGGTGTGATTTTTACAAGAATGCAAAGAGCAAGTGATCATGTTTTAAAAAGTACGTTCCAGCTCAAACCACTTCGAAGGTCGATAATTACCAATTAAGGGTTATGTCTGTTTGATACGATTTCACAGAAATTGATTATTTTGAGCTTTTGTCCGACTATTCCACAATTACTTTTAAAGTGAATCGTGATCAGCTGGACAAATTTAGTGATTCACTCAAAGAAGAACAGGTCAGAATTGATCAAAAAAATGGTGTAGTGTTTTACCAGGACAATGCGAGACCTCAAAAACGTTTGATCACTCGCCGAAAGCTTTTGCAGCCTGAATGGGAAGTTCTCCTAAACCCTTCCTATTCTCCACACTTGGGACAAAAACTTTTTGTGAATGAGAACATTCACCACAAATCGGGACGCCGGACCAGTTTTTCGACTGCACGGATCAAACATTTTGTGAGCCTGGAATCAGTCACTTGCCAGAAAAATGGCACAAGTTATTTAATCAAAATGAAGAATTTAAAATTTCATAAAATGCTTTAAAAAATAATAAGTCGTGAAATTTAATCACTAAAAAAATGAAACTACTTAGTGAACGTCCCAATATTTTATGTAGTCTCTGAAGTTTCCTTCTGAGTGTAATATAATTTCGTGGCAATACCTAGTTCAGGGAATAAAAACATTAATAGATTATTTCATTGTATGTACAAGGAGCGTTCCAAAGTAAGCAGGATTTTAATCTATCGCCCCCAGTTGGTGCCATCTATATGTCGACTGGTGCGTTAGAATCTGCTATCTTTATCGATTGTCCAGTGAGAATTTCACGACATTTTATAGATTGGAAGTGAAATTATTACGTTTTAAGTGTCAGTATGTTTGCGAAAATGAGCTTCGAACAAAGAGCCAACATTAAATTTTGTTCTAAGATTGGCAAAACTTTTACCGAAGCGTTTCAATTGATGAAAGAAGTTTATGGCGATGATTGCCTATCCCGTAGCAGAGCGCACGAGTGGTTTCAACGTTTCGGTTCAAACAACAGGTGGACCAATCAAAATCAGTGATCACCCGAAATTCCATTGAAACTGTGAGTGAGTTCATCAAAAACAAGCCGAAATCATCATTGAAATTCATGGAAATGGAATTGAACATCTCTAAAGCATCGATTTATCGCATTTTGACCGAACGTTTGGGCTTACGAAAGGTGTGTGCACGGTTTGTTCCGCAAAAATTGACTGACGACCAAAAATTGCTCAGAATTCAACATTCGAAGGACGATTATTTGACCAAAAATCACATTTTAACCATTAACTACTCCCCATTTTCACCTGATATGGCACCGTGCGACTTTTTCCTGTTCGGAAAAATGCATTTACCCATGAAAGAAAAACGTTATGCAGACGTAAAGGCCGCTAAGAGCAACAATCACTAGTGGTGGTGGGTGATGTTTCATTTAAATATATGTATTGTTACAGTCATTCAACAAACGAGTGCCACTACTTTGATCAGTGAAAATTGCGTTGTACAGTTCAAAGCTTTTTATGGAAAAACAAAATTGATGCTAAAACAAAAATGTACACAAAAAAGAAAAAACGTTAACTTCGGCTGCACCGAAGCTAATATACCCTTCACAGATGCATGTCTTTTAGTAATTATGTGTCCAGTTTGTATGGAAGCTATATGCTATAGTAATCCAATCTGAACATTTTTTTCGGAGATTACGTTATTACCTTATGCAGTAATCCATGTCAAACTTCGTGAAAATACCACGTCAAATGCGAAAGTTTTCCATGCAAGCATTGGATTCCGATCATTCAGTTTGTATGGCAGCTATATGCTATAATTAACGGATCTGAACAATTTCTTCGGAGATTACTTTGTTGTCTTAGAAAATAATCTATAACAAATTTCGTGAATATACTTATCTTGTCAAATACAAAAGTTTTCCATACCAGCACTAGATTCCGATCGTTCAGTGTGTATAGCAGCTATAGGCTATAGTAATCCGATCTGAAGAAATTTTTCGTATATTACATTATTATCTTAAAAAATATCCTGTTCCAACAAATTGATTCCGATCGTTCAGTTTGTATGGCAGATTTATGTATATGTATATGTGACCTGGTCTACGAAAAGGGAGCTAACGCGCGAAAACTAGTTTTCTGGGAAACAGCTGGGAAACAAACAACTCGTTTATCTCATTAATTGTTCTCCTTTCCAGAGGCTTCAAGGACGTCCAGTAAGTGTTGTTTTTGGTCGGAATATTATTATAGTTCATCGTGTAAGTTGCTAGTGTGGAAAATTCAAAAAAGTAACACTGAAGAAGTGACGTTTACTCTAATACCGCGCAGCTGCTGTTGTCTTGTTTTCATTCGTCTCTCTTTCCGGATGTTCTGTTATCACATTTGTGTAAGTGTTTCTGTTGATTATCGTCTTCGCATTTCGCATGAAATGAAACATGAGTGTTGATGAGGAGTTCAGTGCCGTATACGGACAATATTTCCATGAAAAGGATGATGAAAACAATGAAGAGAGCGATTATGATGAAGACGATGTATGTGTATCTCAGGCAGAAGATGATACCGAACAAACTTTTGTTAAGATTGACCTGTCTGTTGTTGAAGAAAAGGAGGAGGAGCTGGTAACAAAATTTCTGTCAAAAGATTGTTGTAATAATAAATGTCATACACTGATACCACGGGAAATGGTCGAGAGTACGCGAACAATTGTTTAGAGATGTCGAAAAATGAACTTGATTTAGTGATACTAAGTCACTTTGAAGCTGGAATTATGAGTAACGAAAAGCTAGAAAGTGTATACACAAAGCTTGCTGGGCGGAAGAAATATGGACAGAGACAGGATGCAGAAGTTATGAGACATAAAATTACATTTACCTTCTACAGAGTACCTGTTTGTCGTTCGTTTTTCCTTTTTGTAAATGTGTGTGGGAAGAAGCGTTACGAACATTTAGTACGTCATTTTGCCGCACAGGGTGTAACAGTGCGCCAACACGGACTGGCAAATAAACCGAGTTCACATCCAAAGTCATTAAACCGGCTGACATCGAAAAAGCTGTTAAGTTCATCGAGTCTGTAACCGATTTAATGGCTCTTCCACTGCCCAGACGACTCCCAAAATTTAAGGATTTTCGGATAATGAAACTGTCATCCAGCGAGACGAAGTCCTCAATTTATCGAAAATACATTTCTTCACTCAGTGATGACGAATTGAAGATGAGTAATCGCAGTTTTCGACGGATATGGTCCAAATACATACCCTACGTTACAGTTATGAAACCAGCGGATGATCTTTGCGATGTCTGCCGTGGTAAGTAGCTCATTATTTGTTCATTTTATAGTTGTATCAAACGTTGAGATTAAATTCAGTATTTTTTCTTTTAATAGGAAACGCAATATCGATTGCGCAAGCCAAAGGTGTTACTGACATTGAACGCGAACAGAAGCTTAATCAATTTCTTGATCACCTCCACCGAGCCCGAAATCAACGAGAATATTTTCAGAGTTGGTGTAGGAATACTGACCCCACAGCAGTCGTTCTGTCATTTGATTTTGCCCAAACCGTTCACTACCCTGTCAGTCCACAACAAGCTGGTACAGCATACTTCAACGCAACCAAGAGGTGGGGAGTCTTCGGAATTACAAACGAAAAACTAAAAGTTCAGGTGAGAATTTCAAACTGAATCATAGGAACTCAAATTGCTCGCCTTTACAGGATCTTACTTATAATTTTTTTTTACAGTACAATTACATGCTAGACTAAAAAGATGACGTTGGTAAAGGACCGAACTGTGTTGTGAGCATCCTGCATTATCACCTGGAAACCTACTATAAAGATATTGAAACACTCGTTCCTTTCTGTGACAATTGTGTTGGGCAGAATAAGAATAACACTGTGCTATCATATCTGCAATGGCGTTTGGCTGGGTCTTAACAAAACTATTTTATTCAATTTTCTACTTACAGGGCACACTAAGTTCGCGCCTGATCGTTACTTCGGTATTTTCAAAAGTAAGTATGCTGTCAGTAACATCGACACGTCGAGGCATCATCACCTGGGGGTTATAATAAAGCTGTATCGCCTGAAAAAGTCGTCTGGTATGAATGGGACAGCTATTTTAAACCACTGTACAAGTCACTTGTTGGAATAACGCAATTCCATCATTTCATAATCTCTACAGATTGTGTAAAAACAAAGAAATTCGCAGACAATGAAGAAGTGCAGTCCTTTAAGCTTCTGTTAAAACCTATCGATCCTGAAATGCCGAAAGTTATACAACAAGCCGGTTTATCTTTGGAACGTCAGTGGTGCATCTATCACAATCTTCGCAGCTTAGTTTCGGATATATCTAAAGTAGACATTGTGGCTTCATTACCGAAAGATTTGCCATCGAAGAAACGGAAGGCCAAAACTAGTGAAGATGTTCTCAAACCAGACGAGGAACCAGGTCCATCTTCCTAGGGATCAACACGTAAAAAGATCTGAAGGAAAACGACAACAAAGAAAAATACATAAACTACTCAGCATTATTATTTTTGGCTCATAATACGTTTTTCTAGTGTATAATCATGTCTTTATAGCTTATAATTCAATGTATTTTGTTCATTACAAAAAACTTATATTTTTTCTTATTTTTACTCTTCTTTCTCTACATTTTTAGGGAACTTTCAAACAAGTTATGACTTTTTGGATTCTATCACGTGAAAAAGCATCTCGTCTTCCATCCGAATCAACTAAAAAGTGAAAATTGATTTTTTGACACCTAAGCCCCCTTTCCGTAGACCAGGTCACATATATGTATATACATGAGCAGCTTCTTGAAGATAAAATGACGTTTGCAAAATTTCAAAACGATATCTTAAAAACTAAGTGACTAGTTCGTATATATACAGACAGATAGACAGACAGACGGATATGGCTAAATCGACTCAACTCAACATACTGATCATTTATATATAACTTTATAGGGTTTCCGACGCTTCTTTTTGGTTCTTACAAACTTCGTGACAAACTTAATATACCCTGTTTAGGGTATAAAAATTAAAGTTAAAGAACGCAAGAGCACACACAAATTGAAATACCGCATACATAAATATTTATATTTCTAAATATCGCACCCAAAAACATTAACTACACGCGGAGGTGAAATTACAATGATAGAATGCCTGAAAACAGATACCCGTTCAGGTAAAACAGGAGGTAAAGTCGTATGCAACATAAAATAGATAAGATAAAAAGTTAAATAGAAGCCATGAGTTCGGGAAAGATCATGTTAGGAAAATAAATGGAAAAGGAAATTTTGCAGCAACCGGAAGTTAGGCAGCTCAATGAGGAGCAAAATGAGAAGAAATTTTGTGCAAAAGCATAGACAATAAGTTTTAACAACTAAACGGTGAATATGTTTTTTATTTCAATGGGATTTAACTAATGAAAGAAGAATTGTATGACCTACAGACTTAACCAACAACGAAGTGTTTAATGATTTACTCAAACAGATAAAAATGTTTCAAATAAGAGTTTAAATTCCTCTATTAGTTGTATTCTGTTTGCACTGACAGCAGCTGCAGTGTAACAATATGACCTTTCCAGAACCTTGATATTAGTTTGATGAATGATGCATCGACTAATGGGTACTAAGAATTTGTTTTGATGTATAAATTAAAACGGTTATATGTATTAAGGTACGAGGTGTATATGTTTTAAATAAAAATAACATAAATTTTGTGGTAATCTTCTAGATAAATATAAGAGCTCATATGTCGAAAGATACCTGAAATATGTTGGTATTAAATAACGATCCACAACTGTCTTTTAATCGAAGTTCTAAATGTGATTACAATGAGCAGATCCTGATATCTTTTGTGCATGTGACAAAAAGTAAAAAATTTGTGTATCCGAGATCAACTTTGAGTTGATATTCTTTGGGCTCCAACTTATTACTAATTAACTCTAAATTAGGTATGTGGTTTTAACTATTTTCGGATATAATTTCTATTGCTCTTTAAAATTTTTTTCCATTAAGATCTATATACTTTTGCATGCGTTTTAATCACTTTGTCACTTTGAGGTATCTTCAAAACATACGTTCTGAACGCTTAAACCGCCTTTTCAGTTGTCGATAAACTCTGACCTCTTAGTTTATTTTTTACGAACGCAAATAAAAAGAAGTCGTTCGTTCTTATTTTAGGAATATAAGGTGATGACTCACCATGTTGATGTTTTGAGTGCAGTTGTTTCAGTCGATGTGTGAGAGCTCGCAATGTCCTAGTGAAGAGTAGTCGAGCTTTGTTTAAAGCGAAAGACAAATTGTGTGGGATCTAACGTGAAAAAAAAAAATATTTTTAGAGTCAAATGTTCATGTCATACCGGTCCCTCTAACGCCTATAGTTGACTCAATCTCACTATACCATAAGTCACATGACGATCTGAGAATATTACTTTGTGCACAACTTCAATAGAATCCGGAACATCAACTGATTTGGACGACTTTCACGAAATCCGAAGTGATTTACGGCCTAATTCATAAAAGCTTCATCGATAAAAATTTATTATCGAATCAAACTCCAATAAGAAAGTGGTGCCTAGAAATGATTAGCAACATTATAGTATATGCTTCTAATGATCTCAGAGTTGCAATTTTGTACATAGAACCATGTATAGAACCATTGTATAGAGAACCATGAAAGAAGCGTCTAATTTCTTACTTTACGTATTTGTAGGAGTTCATACTTCCAGCAGTAGCAACTGTGGAACTAGTTTACTTATATACATAAATTAACGAGACGGAGGTTTATTTATTAATTAATTTTATTAGGTCGGCACTATGTGCCTATTTTATTATCTTAAAATTATTTATGTTTTTTTAGCGGCACTATGTGCCTGTCGAGTCTAGTAACTTAAAAAGACTGATTACACTTAACTTTAAAGTTTATAATCTAACCTATGCTTGAGCCGGCCTACGTGACCAAAGATGCTTGGTCAGTTAAAAGGGTTTGCGCGTGTAGCGCTCACCTGCAGCTATTTGGTTTTGGGGGAGAAGACATGGTTGCGCCTGTTTCGCTCACTTACGAATTTAGCGGATGCGCGTTTAGCGCAGTTGCACTTCTGGTTGTAATAGGACTCCAAAGTATGCAAACGGTTTGTATGTTTCTGGCATATACTGTGGGAATGGAATTTATGTAGTAGTTCATAAAATATTGTGTTAACTTATACAGACGGACAGGCAGACCGACATGGCTAAATCAACTCATCTATTTTATACGGTTTCTAACGTTTCTTTGCGGGTATAATATACTTCGTGGCAAATTTAATATACTCTGTTCAGGATATAAATATGAATTAAGTATATAGCATTTAATGTATAAATATATACTTTTGTACTATATCACAAAATTTTTGGAATATTTTAATAAAATTCTAAGCAGGCATCATCGGCTGGTGGTATACAAGTTTCGAATGAATTTTTGCTCAGCACCAAAAAATAAATATTGCATGGAAGAAAATAAATCAGAAAATTTTGCACGAATGAAACTTCGAATCCCCTGCATGTAAGAGTACCGACTAATAGTCGAGCATTTAAGAAAGATGTATAGACGTGCAAAGGTTGACATGCAAGAGACAACACAGCAAGTGAACAATAAGAAGGTGAAGAGCAAAATGGAAATTATAGTTACGTTGCAGTGACCACAGGGGAGGAGAATAGCACAAACGCCAGAGAGAACAAGACATGGCAGACATACAGACAGTGGGGCGTGGACAGAGACGCGCCAGGTAGAAATAAGTGCCAGATAGACAGAAATTTAATACAAACTTCGTACAAAGGCAGATAGGATCAAGGATACTTATATACATATAGATATCCAATGCTTTATCTACGTATGCGTTAGGGTGGGTGAAAAACAGCAATTATTTTTTTTTGCTTGGTACTCTAAAAAAATTGGTTATTAGATGTCTATAAGAAAGTGTCTTCAAGTATGAGGTCTTAATTGTTGAATTTTGTCTTAAAATAATTAAACTTCAACCATTAATTTCTTCAAACGGTTAGGTTAAGGAAAAATTCTACGGAACAGCTTTGTGGGACATTAAATTTCCTACAAAATCTATGAAATGAAACATTTTTTTAAGAAGTTTGAAGCGAGATACGTATTTTTATATCTGATAGTAAGAAAACTTTAAGGGAGAATCTTCTTAGTACAATTAATAGCTCATATTTGGCAGACTTTCTTAAAGGTGTCTAAAAGGTAAGGGTAGGGGTTTTTCAGAGTATCAAGTGCAAAAAATATTGGTCTTTTTGACCCATTCTATTATGAATATTTATTTATCTAAATAGGCGACAAATGTAGAAATAAAATACATATATCACTTAGAATAGTTTTATTTTACTCTTCATATACATACATATATATGTACATATATATTATACATACATATGTGTATATTTGTATATACATATATATTCGTTGTTATATGGATTCCTTGCTTTCTTTTAATTTCGATTATTTCAGGCATGCAAAGCAGTCGCAGAGCTGGGAAAGAGACAGAAAAAACACAAATAGTAGTGCTTTGAAGTTCTGCAATGTATCTGACCTTATGCCAATTCCGATTTTGTGCCATTCATATTTTAAAAGGATATTATGCGACGTCCGTGATTTTGTTTTGTTATTCATTAAATTATGACTTAACAAGTAAGGAAGGGCTAAGTTCGGGTGTCACCGAACATTTTATACTCTCGCATGATAAAGTGATAATCGAGATTTAATTATCCGTCATTTACATATTTTTCAAATACCGTATTTGTGTAAAGTTTTATTCCGCTATCATCATTGGTTCCTAATGTATATATTACACAGAGAAGGCATCAGATGGAATTCAAAATAGCGTTATATTGGAAGAAGGCGTGGTTGTGATCCGATTTCACCCATATTTCGTACATATCAGCAGGATGTTAAGAAAATATTACATACCGAATTTCATTGAAATCGGTCTAGTAGTTCCTGAGATATGGTTTTTGGTCCATAAGTGGGCGACGCCACTCCCATTTTCAATTTTTAAAAAAAGCCTGGGTGCAGCTTCCTTCTGCCACTTCTTCCGTAAAATTTAGTGTTTCTGACGTTTTTTGTTAGTCGGTTAACGAACTTTTAGTGCTTTTCAATAAAACCTTTGTATGGGAGGTGGGCGTGGTTATTATCCGATTTCTTCCATTTTTGAACTGTATATGGAAATGCCTGAAGGAAACGACTCCATAGAGTTTGGTTGACATAGCTATAATAGTTTCCGAGATATGAACAAAAACTTGTTCAGAGGCGGGGCCACGCCCACTTTTCCAAAAAAATGACGTCCAAATATGTCTCTTCTTAATGCGATCCTTTGTGCCAAATTTCACTTTAATATCTTTATTTATGGCTTAGGTATGACACTTTATAGGTTTTCGGTTTCCGCCATTTTGTTGGCGTGGCAGAGAGATTTTGCTCATCTTCGAACTTAACCTTCTTATGGAGCCAAGAAATACGTGTACCAAGTTTCATAATGATATCTCAATTTTTACTCGAGTTACAGCTTGCACGGACGGACAGACGGACGGACAGACATCCGGATTTCAACTTTGCTCGTCACCCTAATCACTTTGGTATATATAACCCTATATCTGACTCTGTTAGTTTTAGGACTTACAAACAACCGTTATGTGAACAACACTATAATACTCTCCTTAGCAACTTTGTTGTGAGGGTATATTAAAAGAAGGCAGACACAAGTCACGCACTACTGACGACATTGCAGAGGCCAATCGCAATGATTTTTAGAGTGAAAAAGTGAAGTAAGAAGGTAAAGCGGAGAGGCAAAAAGGAAACATATAGGGAAATAAGTGCAGAAATAAAGAATAATTATTTTTTCCTATGAAAATATGCACTTACAATATTTAACTTTTATGGTTTGAATATTTTTTATTCAAATAAGGAATTGATCCATGAACAGGCATGAAAGAATATATTTAGATTCCAATATACAAGTTTACATAGTTTTTGCCCCGAAAATTATTTGCATAACTATGAAATTCGAAAATCAGAAAATTTTTAGCTTGACATAATAAATTATAGTCCTCTCCCAATTAGCCCGAAATAAATATTATTGAATTGAACTTCTAGTACTGTTGTTCACCTTCAATTTTATTTTGTCTCAATTTTGTTTGCTAATACTATTTTCAATGATTGAAGCTTTATCTGCAAAATTTGAAATATTTTTCTTTTAACTGATTTCATCAGAAGCGCTAGAGTTATTTCGAAAAATTTAGATTAAATTTTCCTCTGGTGGGTTACATTGCATTATTTATCAGTCTTCAGTTAAATTATACAAGTATAAAATGTATATTGGATATATTGGAAAGCACTCACCACTGCGTTAAATTAAATAAAAATATACGTTTTATTTTGTATTCATTTGGATTTTCAACATACTGTGCCAAATTTCATATTTATATCTTAATTGAGTCCTTAGTTATGGCACTTTACGTGTTTTCGGTAAATGGCGATTTGTGGGCGTAGCAGTGGTCCAATTACACCCATCTACAAACTGGAACCTGTATGCCAAGTTTCATCAATATATCTCAATTTGTACTGAAGTTACAGCTTGCGCGGACAGACGGACGGAAAGACAGATAGTCAACTAGGTTTCAACTTTTCTCATCATCCTGATCATTTATATATATATACAAGGTCTGTCGGAAAAGAAACAGAACTTTTTAAATATAACTGTTTCTGATGGCGCCACCTATCGGTGGGTATATGAAATTAAAAGTTTGATCTCTTGTTGACATTTTGTAAAAATTTTAAAACAATTGGATAACTACAATCGATGTTATCGATCAGAAAGTGACAGCAGCTTTTGGTCATCGGTCGTAAAACGCAAAGATCAAATATTAAATTTTGTTTTAAACTTGGGAAAACGTTTACTGGAACATTTCAAGGGATGAAAAAAGTTTATAGTGATCAGTGCCCCGTATTAATGTGCATGAGTGGTTTAAGCGATTCCAAGAAGGTCGTGAGGACCTCTGTGGCGATCAGAAGTCGGTCGTCTTCAGAAGTCAAAAATAAAGACAATGCTGATTTGTTTTTACGATTCCGAGAGTATTGTACACCGGGAAATCGTCCCACCTGGCCAAACGACAAATGCTGTGTTTTACCTTGATGTTATGAAGCGTCTTTTGTCACGCATTCGTCGTGCTCGACCACAATACCGCGAGGCAGGGTCCTGGCGGCTGTTGCACGATAATGCGCGATTTTTTGAAAAAAAAAACTCCATATTAACCACTAATCACTCACCCTACTCACCTGATCTGGCACCCTGTGATTTTTACCTATTTGGAAAACTTGATTTGCCCATGAAAAGACACTGGTTTCAGGACATTTCAGCTATCCAAAAGGCGACGACCGATATTCTCAAGAGCATTCCGAAAAATGACCTTAAACACTCATTTGAAATGCTAATTGACCGAGCTAAACGCTGTATCGAAGCACAAGGAAACTACTTTGAATAAAAAAATATAACTTTTGAAAAATATTAATTTTTTGTTGTTTTTTTTAACAGTCCTGTTTCTTTTGCGACAGACCTTGTATATAACGCTATATCTATCTCGATTAGTTTTAGGTGATACGTACAACCGTTAGGTGAAAAAAACTATGTATGCTATCTCCACCATTTTTGTATACTCCTAACACCTTCACTGCATGCTTTTCCCCAGTTTTTGTCATCGTTCCGTTGAGATTGAGTACTAGGCTTCCTAAATTCCAGCCTATAAATCACCAAAATTTTTAATTTTTTCCTCCTCAATTCAATTTCCTAATTTTTATGGTCGACAGATCAGAATGGGAATAATTTTGCCTGTTGCGGCTCCTATGGGCCGTGGAGGTCCTCTGTTGGGCACTGGGATGGGGTAAAGGCGCAGCAGTGCGTTGGCAACGTGGGGCCACGTAACTTGTGGTTCACTCCCTGTGTGCCTGAAGGCCTGAGGAAGTCTTAACATGGCTCCATCTATTGCACGTATTACATCTGACCGAGGTGGAGTTTGGATGAAGCCTTTTAGCGCAGACGCAACAGAAAAAATCCTCCAGACCAGGGTTGCACTCAATGTCAGAACGAGGATATGGAGCAACCTTGCTGAATGGCGTTGCTCCAGGGACGACAAACTTAAACTAATATTTACCGATCTAAACGGGGTTAGCATGGTCGAGAGGAATTTTAAAACAATACAGCAGCGATGCCTCGAATCCGTCTATGACATCATGATGGTGATTAATCGTGTGTTTACGCGTGTGAGCCCGAAAGTGAACAGCAGCCAACTGTATGGGTGTTTCAAGACGAGCCATGAGAGCTTGTTTTTTGGAAAAAATTAACATCTCGCAACCATACCCATAGAACAACAAATAACATTAAATTCTGAACTGTACACAACTATTTTTTTGTCAGACATCTTTCAAAAAATTATGAAAACCAACCAAAGTAATGAAACGATTTTCGATTATTAATATATTATTTCTTCTCTAACCCTGAAATATAAAAGTCTACGAGATTTGACTTTAAAACAACGTAAATAGAAAGAACTAAAAAAACATTATCTGTCAATTGCTCTCCGTTGGCGGGTTAGGTATTCAAATTTTGTTATATTTATAGTTTCTATTAGAATTGCTTATGTCGGAAGCCCTATAAATTATAAATGATCAGCATGTTGAGCTGAGTTGAATGTCTGTTGTACGTCCGTCCGAATGTCTGTATATACACGAACTAATCCCTCAGTTTTAAAAAGTCGATTTGAAATTTTACACATATTCTTTTTTCGTCAAGAAGCTGTTCATTTGTCAGAACCACAGTTAGACCACTATGACATACATATAGCTGCCATAAAACCTGAACGATTGGAAAAAAACGTCACAATATCAGAAGAAATTTTTCAGATCGAACTATTATGGAATACAGCTGCAATGCAGACTGAACGATACACAATGAGTTCTTCAAGAAAACTACTTTATTTACGGTGTATGTCAGTTTCAGTGCAACCAAAGTTAATGTTTTCCTTGCGATTTTTGAATCCGTTTTTAATAAAAATATTTCCCCCCAACATTGTTAAACTTTCCACGCAAAGTCAAGTAACTTTTGCCAGTCAGCAAATGCAAACAAATAAATCTCAGTGCAAATATGCAAAACTTTTATTTTTAGTACACATATGTACATATGTATGTTAGTAGATACTGCAGCTGCGAAGCACATGTGCGCATTAGAAAAATAAGTTTTTTTCATATTTTGCAAAAGACTGGCGAATATTTCATTTTATCGGATGCCAATGGCAGCTTGATGCCAATGGCAGCCTATGTGTGTTGTGTTGTATGTATGTTATTGTGTTTCAAACCCCGTTTTGTGTTGAGCTCAGCAACTGCGCGCATGGCATAGCAGCAATGGAAATTATGCGAATTTCGACCATATCTTATACAGCGATTGTTTGCGCTGTTGATAACAATAACAACAAAAATGGCTTTAGGTAGACGATGAAAAGTTTTTCCCCACAACGCCAGCCGCTGCATAGCTGCTTTTAACTCGCTCCCGTTTTGCCACCCTATTCATAGTTTACTTCCCAACTTTCTCTCTCGCTCTTTGGCTAACAAAATTGACAAAGTTTTTTTCCGCCATTTATTATCAATGAGTTATATTACTATATCATGATATGACCGAAAGTATAATAAAACTTTTTATGTCGCCAATTCGCATCTCATTACGACTCAATCGATACTCAGCTTATGCGAAACTTTCGCACGTTTCTCGCTGTGCTACACAAACACACATACACTCGTTCATTGATGTCATTCATTGCAATGCGAACTGAGCCATTCGAACGGAACTTTGTGAGAACTGAAAATTTCTCCTTTACAGAAACACGCAATTGCAGCATACTTTTTGGCGTTGTATGCTGTTCGCCTGCAACAATTGCAACTATCATGCACACAATCACCCGTATAGCTGTATTTTTTGTTGCTTGTTGGCACCGATTTCGCGTGAATTATTATCGAGTTTTTGGCAACGAAATCAATGGCATACGAATGCCTTCGTCATTTGTGTGTGTATGCATATGTGCCATTGTGAAAATTTAAATTTGCGCCTTTGCGTATGCCTCGCAGTAATGCGTGAATGCAACGACTGATTTCAGAAACGCTTAAATTAACGAAAAGATGGTGTAAAAATTTCGGCAGCGGAATCGAAAAATCATTATATCATAAGCAAATGACTTATATGTATGTATGTGCGCGGGTATCTAATATGTGCAATCGGCATTATTTTGCGTCATATAGTTGGACGAACTGGATATGTCTTTGATATGGAGAATGACAAAAGTTAATGGAGAGCATAAAATCAATCTTTTTTTGTCACTTGCATTTTAAATAAATAGACCAGGAATATATTTTTGGTATACAATTAACCATCCTTCAATTAGACAGTTCTTGAAAATGCGGGAACAACAATTCGCAGAAGAGTTAGGTTATGGTTCCGTTACTGTTATTCTCCAAAGTTATTCTAACTAAAACAACAACTTCTACCTAATCCTTACAGACGAAGTAGTTTGGAAGGAAGGAAGGTGGAATCAACTCAAAATCAATCACAAAACTTTACCTAGTCTAGGCTATTATACATAATACCAGTTTGGTTGGGATTTCATCATGATCATCATTTCTGGGCAGTTTTAGCAAAGCACGAGTTGTTTTTTCTAAGAAAAGCTTTTGGTATTGACAGGAGAACTGGGCATACAAAGAATCATTCATTCTTCTGTTTACTTCTTATCTCTATTTAGGTTAAGGTGGTAGAAACAAGAAACCGAAGCTAAATACGCTGCACAGGTGCATTTCTGTTAGTAACTATGTGTTCAGTTTGTATGGAAGCTATATGCTATAGTCAACCGATCTGAACAATTTCTTCGGAGATTACGTTGTTGCCTCAGAAAATAATATATACCAAATTTCGTGGATATATCTTGTCAAATGTGAAAGTTGTCCATACAAGAACTTGATTCCGATCGTTCAGTTTGTGTGGCAGCTATATGTTATAGTGGTCCGATATCGGCCGTTCCGACAAATGAGCAGCTTCTTGAAGAGAAAATGACATTTGCAAAATTTCACAACGGTATCTTAAAAACTGAGGGACTAGTTCGTATATATACAGACAGACAGACAGACGGACAGACGGACATGGCTAAATCGACTCAGCTCGACATACTGATCATTTAAATATATACTTTATAGGGTCTCCGACAATTCTTTCTGGGTGTTACAAGCTTCGTGACAAACTTAATTTACCCTGTTCAGGGTATAATAATAATAATAAAATCATAATAACACAAGAAAAAGGCTTAAGTCTAATGCACATTAGTCTATTTGACTTTTCTTGAATTCTCATTGACTTACAAATGATCTTGGTCGTAAAGTGAAAAGGATTTACTACAATAAAAAAGTAGTACGACTGAGAACAAAACTATCTCATTGCAGTAAAAAGTTAAAAACTTTAAACTGCTGACTAAAGAGAGAACAAGGTAAATAAAGAGTTAGGAAACTTGAATAATTGTTCGAGTTTGTTGAACATGTGTAGTCTAAAAAGTCTTTTCGTATATCTAATCAAACTTCAACTTATCTAACATATAAAATTTCCATGTACAATGTTAGTTACAGTACTCCTCCAAAACGGCTTTACCGATTTTTACCAAATTTTATATGCGTATTCAGTAGATCTGAGAATCGGCTACTATCTATTTTCTATATCCCTAAGCGATAAGTGTTGACCACACTTAAATTTTTTTTAATTTGGACGAAATTTTTGGTTCAAATTTTTTATAATGTGGCATTAAAAATACATACAACCCTAGAGTTTTACTTTTTCATCACCAACCCTTATTTTTTTATAGCCATTTAAGCAATTTAATCATTATTCATCCCGTTCGATAACTGATCAAGTATAGTGTTTTTAACTGTACTTCGATTAAAAATCTAAATGTTTTTTAAGAAAATAAACATTTATTATTATTATTGAAGTTTAATCCTGATATATGCTTAGCGTTACCAATCTTAGATTCCTAAAATTTGTCGCGCCTTTATTTGTGAGTGACCTGCCACACTATACCATAGACTGAAGCTGTTCCTATTTTACTCACACAATAAGACTTCGCTCACTCCCTACCCTGTTTTCAGCCATCATTATTGTTTATGTATGTATCAAGTGTAGTAGTAACGTTTACAATTTCCATAATGCTATCTCAGAGTAACTGTCATATTAAATATTAATTATTACTATTTTACTCATTATAATAAAATTATTAATTTTAAGTGTATTTGGCACGATTAGTTCAGTTAATCAAATTCTAGTTAAACAAGTAATTTACATAACCTTGCTATGCGCCTAGCTCAACAACGCCTGGACCAATTTGGCTAATTCTTTTTTTTTAATATTCGTTGAAGGAAAATTCAAATATATGACGGAAACCCCCTAATGAATGTTTGTTTGATAGTAACGCTAAGGCTAGAGAACGGCTGCACCACTCTTTGATGAAATTTTCAGAGGTTGTTCGTTGTGGATCGGAGAAGGTTTAGAAATAAAAAAAACCTTCATCTTTTATAAGGAAAGTCGGAAAATTGGAAAATTCAAAAAATTAACTTTCTTCTTTTTTAATTCTTTTTGTTTTTTTCATATTTTGATTTGTAAATTATTTGAATCGTTCAATTTCGGTCGCTTGCTCTTTTATTCCGACTAGTCAAAAGAAAAATTATTGAAAATTATTCGGTAAAAACTTTATGTGTGTTTCACACAAAGTGATCAATTACAGATTGAAATTTGCTACGAAGCCACGAAGAGATCGCGCTAATATCGATCGGCGTTCTTTTTGCCATCAACATATGGCGAGTACTCCCAGGATGCCATACGTGTGGAATTATGGATCGCTGTCAATCAGCAAGCGATCGTGACGTTATCACAGCACGACTTTGGATTGGAAATGGGCTAATTCCGATCGTCATGGCAATAGGCGAAGCCGTGAGTTATCCAGTGGAATTTTTAAATTCTTTGAAGAGGTTTGGTATGCCGCTGCTTCATTTGCGTCTCAAAGTTGGATCTGTCATTATTATGTTTCGCGGTCTTCATGCGCCGTAACTGTGTAATGGAACCCGACTGATTGTGACGCAGCTATCGAATACAAGGCTTGATTCTACGAATTCTCCTCTTTATACATTCTAGATTTACGCACCGGAACAGAAACCGAAAAATGTCGTTTACAAAGCTGCGCTACATTGCGAAAATTTAGAAAAATCGCAAATAATTAATTTAAACACAAACTATAGTACATTGAACTTTTTTTTCATTTCAAAACACATAATTTCACGCATGACAACGCCTGCGGGGTCAGCTAGTTTTTTATATTTATACTAATAAATAAATAAACAAATATGTACCATTTTGGCCGACTACTTATTGCCATTTTTCCGCTAGGGACATTATTCCATCAGTGTAAATTGAAATTTCGAAATTTCCAGAACGGAAGCGAGTGAATCTAGCGAGTATACTACACGAACTGATTCAGCATCGTTTCCGTAAACTTCACAAGCTCCATTAGTGGCTTGAGGTGCATTCTTCCCTTTTTATACCAAAACTTGAAAATATAGCGAATTTCTTAATTATCTTCAGAAATTTGTGGGACAGCTGTAACTCTTTTTCAATTTAATTTTGTTGAAATGAAACTTGAAATTTCACCTCTCCAACACTATGTGGTATGACAGAATGTGATTGGTAGATCTGGAGATTTACGACTGCAACGAAATCTATTGAAAAAATACGAAAAGACTCTTTTGACTACCTAATTTTAACACTGCAACAAAAACAAACATGGCTGAAAAACAGCGAAAAAGAGAACTTTTTATGAAAACGACCCTATCTATGTTAAATTTCACCGATCTATCCGGAAGAGCACAAAGCGAAAGTAGATAAGCAAATAATATAAATGGTGAAGCAAAAAATTATTGCCATAGCGATTCTCCGTATTCTGCACTGCTACGGGTTGTGCCTAAAAAGCCAGATCCCTCTGGGAAAGAAAAATGAAGAATAGGTTTCGATTTTCGTAAGTTAAATACCACTACCGTGGATGATAGGTATCCCATCCCAAATCTGGATGAAATTTAAGATAAACTGGGAGAATGTATGTACTTTTCGGCCTTAGCATGGGGATTCCATCAAATAGAAATGGATCTTGATGACAGGAAACATACAGCATTTTCTACAGAAGGAATTTCTACGTATGCCATTTAGGCTGAAAAATGCTAATTAACACAGTTTTAATACGATTAATTGGTGAGAATTGTATTGTATATTTAGGCGATATTGTAGTTTTTAGCACGTCACTTCAGGAACACATCGAATCTCTTTAAAAAGTTTTCCAAAGATCGTCCGATGCTGACGTTAAAGTAAAGCTAGCTAAGTGTAAATTTCTAAAACACGAAACAGAGTTTTCGAGGCACGTAGTAACACCGACAGGTATAAAACCAAACCCGAGTTAAATTAATGCGATATTAGATGACCTTTCATCTGAAACAGAAATAGGGATAAAGCGATTTTTAGGTTTGACAGGTTTTTATCGCAAATTTGTTAAACAAACCGTTTTAGACCATATTTGTTTGGTAGAAAGTTTATAATAAATCGGTAAATTTGTTGAAAAATCATAGCTAATAAGGGAAATAAAAGTAATAGTCATGCACAAACCATTTTTGGTAATAATTTAACTCTGATCATCCACAAAGAATTGACCCCAGAATATATAAAAGAATTAGTAAAATCTTATCTTTTTCTAAATAAAACTTTAAACCAGCCGAACGACAATTATTTTTTGTATCTACAAGATATTTATAACAGTTTTATTAACAGTATTAGAAAGAGGGTTTGCTGAACAACTAATATACAAAAAAATATTTTAGAATGTTCTGAGTTTAAACCTATTGTTACAGAAATTCACTTGAGTGAACTTCTACAAGGTATTGAAAAAGTTCCAAAATATTTTAAAGAAAAATATTATTATTAAAATTATTTGAAAGATTTTTCGAACATTATTAATAATGGAGAGCTTTGTAATCACTGCAAAAGTGACCACATCGCTAAAAAACTTCGTTCAAAGCTACATTTGCGATATACGAAGTCAGTGAAAAATTAGGTTTAGACTTTTGGAAGTGGGAAAATGAAAATACTTTGACACGTATTGATTTATTTTCGAAATATGCAATGGTATGTAGAGAATAATGAAACAGGACTGCGCCGAAAGAGAGCGTTATTAACAATATTTGGTACTATGGGACCTCCAAAAGTTATGAAAATTGATCAAGATTAGAGCTTAAATAACACAATTATTTAAGGATGGTGTCATCAAATGAACATCAAAATTAGAGTAACAATAGACAAAATAGGTATAGGTGATAGTAAGCGATTTCACAGAACACACAATGAAAAATTAAGACTAATAGATCCATCGAAAGAGAGAGAATTGAAATATTTGGAAATATTACAAACAATTTCTACCTATAATCATACAATTATTTACTCGACTAAAAAGACCAAAAAATGATCTCCGAATAAAAGAAAAACGAACTTAAAACATTAATAAATGTAAGAAACCGATTACATAAATATGTAATCCATATAGGTAAGTAAGATTGCTAAAAATAAAAGAAGGCTAGCTAAACTGAGAAGGCGAAGCATCCCCTTCGCAGGGTTGTGGGCTGGGTTTGGGACCCGCCACGTATGTAAATAAATACACCCAATGAAAAATAACAGTCAGCCTCGAATGAGAGACCCCCCTTTCGATGATGACCATGGCAAACGAACTAAGGCTTATGATTTAGGGGCATGTACTTGCAAAGTTCGGCTCCTTAATTGAGAAAGCGCCGCTGCCCAGCTGGTGGATGCTGTCGTTAGAGTTAAGGCTGACATCACCGCCGTCCAATAAATGCGACGGATGAAACAAGGACTGAGGCAAGTAAGTCCTTGTGGCGTTTACTACAGTGGCCATATAAATTAGCGCAAAATCGGTGTGGGATTCATGGTGGGAGAGAGACTCCGTCGCCGAGTACTGGCATTCACTACGGTGGATGAGCGTCTACCCACAATTCGCATCAAAGCGAAGTTCTTCAAGATATTGCTGATTGGCGCCCACGCCCCGACGGAAGAGAAGGACGATGTGACCAAAGACGTCTTCTATGAGCGCGTGGAGCGCACCTATGATACTGGCCCCTTTCGCGATGTGAAAATCGTGCTTAACGGCTTTAACTCCAGGGTGGGTAAAGAAGGTATTTCTGGCACGACGGTCGATAAATTCGGCCTCCACGACGAAACATCCCCAAATGGGTTGAGGCTAATCGACTTCGCCGGGTTCCGAAATATGGTTATCTATAGTACCAGATTCCAGCATAAGAAAATACTACCTGACTGTCTCCGGATCGAAAAAGCACCAACAAGATCGATCATGTTGTGATAGACGGAAGACACGTTCTAAGCGTGCGTATGCTCCGAGGTCCTAATATCGACTCGGACCACTATCTTGTTGCAGCCAAGATTCGCATCCGCCTCTGAAACGCACGTCATCAAACATAAGGAAGATTCGATGTCGAGAAACTGCAATCACAACAGATAGCCGAACGATTTTTTACTCGACTTGTACTCTGCTCTCTGTGAGCACTCATCAACAACTCGGTGTAAGAGAACTGTGAGACCGCATTTCAAGCTCCTTCTGTACAGCCTCAAACGGAAACATTGGTTTTCGGACAATGCAAAATAACAGCTGGTACGATGAAGAGTGCCATGACGCAGCGGAGAGAAAACAGAGTGCCTACCTCGCAACGTTACAATCGACCACAACCAGAGAACGTGTATTATAAAGAATGTTCATGGTGTTCCGATTTTCCAAACGATCCTCTTTTTGGAGGGTTACTGTTTTCTATTAGTGGATTTCACCACAAAACTTATTAGCGGATTTCACTAAGATTTAACATGAAATAGCAGAATTGAGCATTTTCAGTGTTGAATGAGAATGAGAAAAGTAATGCTAATTTCAATGCTTAGAAATGTACGCTTACAGATTCGCGTATTTACAATGCGCAAACGGCTATGGATATATACAATTTGACCCTTTTAATGATGAATTCAATTAAATCTGTTGAAATGTTTAATAAAGTCATATATGTATTATTACCTTAATATTTAATTAATATAGGTATGATCAGTTATATATGTATGTATGAATTTATTTTCTTTGGGCATTAGAAGTTTTGATAACATCTTATAACCTAGTCGTCGCACAGATTCACATATTCGCATATAATTGCGTATAAATGTAAAACGATTTTAAAAAACCATATGCATAATGTTCACATATTCACATATGTATGTAATTTTGTGTGCAACTTTGTATCTAAATATTTGTTTGTATGAAACGAAACTTCGTTGTCACGGACAACCAATGCCAGAACTTCTCGTTTTCTCAAAAAGTCAATGTGTCAAAAAACTGACGCGACGAGAAAGCGTCACAGCATTGTGTTGTTGGTAGAAAATTCGAGCTGTGCAAAAAAAATATAAACGATTCCTTGACAGTCAATCCCGGCTATGTGCCACAATCAAAGATATAGATTTTTGTGGTCTGTTAAAAATATAATATGGTACATAAGAGACTGCGAATACTTAACCGAGTCGTACTTAAAACAATAGTTTGAATATATTTCAAAAAATAAAGCTTGAGTGCAGCAATATACAAGAAGTTAATAGGGATTTGCACTTAAGCGGAGTACTACTTAACCGGGATTGACTGTACACATAAATCAGAGGAATATTGATTATTTTCTTTGAAATATTTCTTGACTTGAAAATCGACAAATAAACCATGTTGTCATTTTTATTCTAATATATTTGAATATACTTATATTTGCGGGGTTGTCACTTTTTCCTTCTCATATATTTCAGAAATATATTCAATTTATGATTTTTAGTTTTTGAAATCATCGCGAAAAGACGCTTGTAGGTAAGGCATGCTCGGTGAGATGTAAAGGCGTCTGCTTTTATGAATGAATCGAATATGGTTTTTAAAAGTACGTTTACGTTGATGAATAAAAATTTTCTTGCTGTGTAATTTACTATAATGATGAAATTCTGCCATATTTGTGACGATTGTTGTTTTTGTACAACAATATTTGTAGTTTTTGCGGGTAACATATTTACATGTGTACGTATAATAAGTATGTATCCCTACCAACCATGAGCGGGTAAAAAACCAGATAATCAGTGGGTAACATGCGGGTATACATGTGTAGTTTGCCATAGGCCGAGCGAATATTCTACCCATTCACGTATGTATACATGTGATCAGAGATCTTTGTTGCGCTCATTCAGCAGTGTCATATAAAAAATTATATCTGTCCTGCTCTAATGTCCCCAATCGACGGCTGATGCAGGGTTGCATTTTCTCTTTTTAAATAGCTGATGCAGGATTGCATTTTTTATTCCTACTTTTAAAATTTCAAACTAAACTTTTTAACTTTTATAATTTTTTTTTATTTTATTTTTTATATGTTTACAAAAAATTTATTACAGTTTATATGAATAAAAATATATTTTATTTACAAAAATATTTAATATTTGAAAAAAGATTGAAACAAAATAAAGGTTATTAATACCTGAAAATAAACAATAATTACATTGAATTTGTACTATCTAAAAGAAAAAGAAAGATTAATTGTATAAAATGATAATAATATCTGAAAGAAAAGATTAATATTACCTGAAAAAATAAAATACATGTGTTAAATACGAATAGAATTTACTTTGAAAGCAAAGATTAATTAAATAAAAATCATAATAATATCTGAAATAAAAGAATAATATTATCTTATTATTTAAAATATAAAGCAAACATTTGTTTTCTCATATTATATTGGATTTTGCAGGCCGCCTTAAACGCATCAAATTCATACTTATGTACATATGTAATTATTTTTGCGTATTATATTGGACTGCGCAATCCAATTTTAAACAACACACACTTTTTCTCACATACTTACTTAACAATTTATATTTGCTGCTTCTGATGATATTGCTGCAGCTGCTATTTCTAATGCTATAGAAACAAATGAAGAATTTATTTGCAAATTATTTAAAAAAAAATCATTCGCTTACCTTCTTGTCGTACGAGCCTCCTTTACGATGGTACGATCACGAACGACATGCGTCTTTCAATCGCTTTTTTATTACCCTTTTCGGGATTTTCTTCTGTCACTATTGACAATAATGTTTTCTCCTTCGCACTCATTTAAATAAATCAAGAGATGAAAGAAACCCTTTTTCATCGCATTTAGGTAAACAAAAATTAACCCGAAAATGTGCGTTGGTGTTAGTGTATAGAGAAAAAATGTGTGGTTGTATTGGAATATTTGTCACAAGCGGGTAGCCGTGGTTCGCAGGGTAGTTGTATTGGAATATTTGTCACAAGCGGGTAGCCGTGGTTGGCAGGGAATGTATGTACATATAGAACAGCGCGCGCATATTTTGTTACTGATAAATGATATCTTGATGTGAAATTGATTTGTACTTACATACATATCTGCAGGATAGATGCGTATGAAAGTTTTAAATGATAAAATATGTGATTTATATATATTATTGTGGTAATATATTAAGTTATTTAAGATATTATGGTAATATATCATATATATAGCATTTATATGTACATATGCATGCATATGAAATTATATTATTTTATCAAAGATAAGAAATTTTTAAAAAGTAGCTCATGCTCAACGCAAATGGGTTGTCAAAAAAGTCTTGCGATATTTTTATTGATTTTTTTTTTATTGAAATTGAAATGAATTTTTGATGACTCATGCCCAGCTCTTGACCGATGCTACGGCTGCTACTTTGCCTGTCTCTTTCGACCAATTCAGCGATTTTATCGCAATTTTCGATGACAGGCCTTTCGGAGCTTGGCGCAATCTTCGACCACCTCTACACCAGAACAAAAACGTTGAAACCATCGTTGTGTGGTGGAAATGGAAACTGTATCGGGTCCATAAACTGCACAAAGTTTATTGGCGGCTTGAGATGCATTTTTGCCTTTATCGTAGTAGTACTGTAAAATATGCCACATTTTCTCTTTATTTTGCTCCATGTTTGCGACGCTATAACTCAAGAACGACATAAAAAAACCAGAATCAATCAAACACGTATTAGCGCGTGAAATGAGCTTTCCAAAAAGGTATAGCATGACCCGATGCGACGAATAAAACTAGAACTACGCGCTTTCAGCGCCAACTAGCGAAAATACCGCAAGACTTTTTTGACAAACTAATATTGCTTGGAGAATTGTATAATTTAATAATAATGTTATCAATTTTGCAAGTATTCACAAAAATTCGGAAAATGATATTCATATCAATTTATATGATAGCATGTTCTTCTCTTCTTAATTGGCGTAGACACCGCTTACGCGATTATAGCCGAGTTAACAACAGCGCGCCAGTCGTTTCTTCTTTTCGCTACGTGGCGCCAATTGGATATTTCAAAGTATCCAGGTCCTTCTCCACTTGGTCCTTCCAACGGAGTGGAGGTCTTCCTCTTCCTCCCCCGGCGGGTACTGCGTCGAATAGCAGGAATGCCTTGCCCAAAACCTCGTTTGGCATCGAACGCTCGGAGAGGTCCTTCCCGATTCTGACGGTATCGTTTTGGTGTTGCTCAACGTCAGCTTTCACAGCCGTATTAGTTTTGCGGGGATACCAAATTCAGACATCATAAAGGCAGCTCCTTTTCGTGCTGTCGAAAGCAGCTTTGAAATCGACGAAGAGGTGGTGTGTGTCGATTCTCTTTTCACGGGTCTTTTCCAAGATTTGGCGAATGGTGAATATCTGGTCGGTTGTTGATTTTCCAGGCCTCAAGCCACACTAATAAGGTCCAATCAGTTTTTTGACGGTGGCCTTTAATCTTTCACACAATATGCTCGACAGAACCTTATATGCGATGTTGAGTAGGCTTATCCCACGGTAGTTGGCGCAGATTGTGGGGTCACCTATTTTATGGATTGGGCATAGCAGACTTAAATTCCATCGTTGGGCATGCTTTCGTCCGACCATATTTTGCAAAGAAGCTGATGCATGCTCCTTATCAGTTCTTCGCAGGCCGTGTTTGAATAGCTCGGCCGGTAATCCATCGGCCCCCGCTGCTTTGTTGTTCTTCAGGCAGGTTATTGCTATTCGAACTTCTTCATGGTCGAGCAATGGAACGTCTTCTCAAGCGTCATCGATTGGGGAATCGGGTTCGCCTTCTCCTGGCGTTGTGCGTTCACTGCCATTCAGCAGGCTGGGAAGTGTTCCCTCCGCAGTTTGAGTATGCTCTGGGCATCGGTGACTAGATCACCTTTGGGGGTCCTACAAGAAAATGCTGCGGTCTTGAAACCTTCCGTAAGCCGCCGCATTTTTTCGTAGAATTTTGGAGCATTACCCTAGTCAGCCAGCTTATCAAGCTCTTCGTACTCACCCATTTCGGCCTCTTTCTTTTTCTGTCTGCAAATGGGTCTCGTTTCCCTCTTCAACTCTCGGTATCTATCCCATCCCGTACGTGTTATGGTCGATCGTAACGTTGCGAGGTAGGCAGTCTGTTTTCTCTCCGCTGCGACACGGCACTCCTCGTCGTATCAACTGTTCTTTTGTACTTTCCGAAAACCAATGGTTACGGATGCAGCTGTACGTAAGGAATTTGAAATGCCGCCCCACAGTTCCCTTATACCGAGTTGTTGACGAGTGCTCTCAGAGAGCAGGAGTGCAAGCCGAGTAGAAAATCGTTCGGCAGTCTGTTGTGATTGCAGTTTCTCGACGTCGAACCTTCCTTGTGTTTGTTGGCGTGCGTTTTTTGCTGCACAGAGGCGGGTGCGAATCTTAGCTGCGACAGGATAGTGGTCCGAGTCGATGTTAGGACTTCGGAGCGCACGCACATCTAAAACACTGGAGACGTGTCTACCGTCTATCACAACATGATCGATCTGGTTGGTAGTTTTTCGATCCGGAGACAGCCAGGTGGCCTGGTGAATCTTTTTATGCTGGAATCTAGTACTACGAAGAACCATGTGTATTTCGGGCCCCGGCGAAGTCGATAAGCCTCAACCCATTTTGGGATGTTTCCTGGTGGAGGCTGAATTTACCGACCGTAGTGCCAAAGACACCTTCTTTGCCCACCCTGGCGTTAAAGTCGCCAAGCACGATTTTGACCTCGTGGCGGGGGCAGCTCTCATAAATGCGCTCATAAATGACATCTTTGGTCACAGGTTGAAGAACCTCTCTTTGATGCGGATTGTGGCTAGACGTTCATTCACCGCAGTGAATGATAGTACTCGGCGACGGAGTCTCTCTCCCACCACGAATCCCACACCAAACTTGCGCTCATTTATATGGCCACTGTAGTAAATGCCACAAGGACCTACTCGTCTCTGTCCTTGTACCGTCCATCGCATTTCTTGGTCGGCGGTGATGTCAGCCTTTATTTTCACGAGGACATCAACCAGCTGGGCAGCGGCACTTTCCCAATTAAGGGACCGGACATTCCAGGTGCATTGTCCTTATTTCGTTTGCCATGGTCGTCATCAAAAGGGGGGTTTCTCATCCGAGGCTGTTGGTAGTTTTTCATTGGGGTATGCTTCTTACGTGGCGGGTCCCAAACCCAGCGCACAACCCTATGTAGAGGATGTTTCGCCTTCGCTTTCGAACGGATGTTCTTAGGCTACCCAGAGGATACTTGGTCAAAGACCGGAAGTCGTGAGCTGCTTGAGTCATATGTAAAAGAATCGTTTCTGGCCACTCCCAAGTGAATGGCGATCAGAGAACTTTCCTCACTTGCGTAAACTTCTACACATGACCCCATCCTCCATAGCATGTTAGCGTATAGGAATATAAGCCAAAGGCCAACATACGTCTGTAATAGTAATGTATATTTCTGAGCATAATTTTCATTCTGTTCTCAGCTCTGTTCACTCATTTCTGTTAAAATTTCTCCTGCCGAGCCAAAAGTGGTGAAATCGACTAATAGAAAATTCATGCCTCTTGACAGTTCACACGCTTGTCTGTAGTTGGACCTTTTCTATAATATACGTTCTCTGCCACAACACGTGCGGGATGGGCTAGAGTATGAAGAGCATAACAAGCTGACCGAATGGCAGTGAAAACATAGCGCTAGGATAAAGCGAATCCGACTCCCCAATCGATGAAGATAGAGCAGACGTGTTCTCTTGCCCGATCATGAAGAAGTTCGAATATCAATTGCCCGAAAACGACAAAGAGGCTGGGGCCGATGGATTGCTGGCCGAGCTATTCAAACACGGCGGCGAAGAACTGATAAGTAGCATGCATCAGCTTCTTTGTAAAACATGGTCGGACGAAAGCATGTCCAACGAATTTAATTGTGCTCTACTCAATTCGCTAAAAGGGAGACGCCACAATGGGATAAGTCTTTTAACTATCGGATATAAGGTTCTATTGAGCGTATTGTGTGAAAGAATAAAGCCCACCGTCAACAAACTGATTGGACCTTATCAGAATAGCTTTGAACCTAAAAAATCAACAACCGACCAAATATTCATCATGCGCCAAGTCTTGGAAAAGACCCGTCAGAAGATAATTGACACACACCACCTTTCCGTCGATTTCAAACCTGCTTTTAATAGCACGAAGAGAAGCTGCCTTTATGCTAGATGTCTGAATTTGGTATCACAGCAAACTCCAACTCCAAATTCAACTGACAATGTCAGTTCTTCCCGCGATTTGGGTTTTAACCACAACCACCACGAATCTCCACAAAGGACCAAACCCAATATGCAGATTGGAGTTACCTCCAAGGGCTAACTGCTCCCGTGGTACCAGGTTAAAGTCTTTGGTATGACCTTGTAACCGAAGCTACGACCAGTTGAGCTCCCATACAGGTGGCCAGGATCTTAGTCGCTCTTACGACAGGCATGCTTTACCACGGGTATATTCGGTTTCCCCACGAACCCAAGGAGGTCCCCCCTACTCGCAGGGGGAGTCACTGTGGACAACTTCCGGTGTGTTTTACGTGGGCACCTGCTGACAACAAGCTTACTCCACGGCGCTCAAAAGCACAGCGGATCAAATCAATGCGTTGATCAGCGCCCTGAGAATGCAAAACATAGCAGAAACTGCTACCAGTTGAGCTTCCATACGGCCCTGGACTGGTGGCCAGGGATTGGACCCCATACACACATCACTTACACACACCAATCATACAGAAACTAACCCTAACTTCCAGCTAACCGCCTTCGCCGCTTAAATAGTTCACGCGCAAACGACCCTAACTGTTCGGTATTCCGACTAGTGGAGATCACCCCACTAACATCTAATTGTCAATCAGTCCAGCTAATCCCCATACCACCCCAATCTCTATGTCCGAGTACATCGGGCACTCCGCAATCAAATGCGACCATTTTTCCGACCCCGCCCCACAAAAACACCCCGACGTATCCGAAAGGTGCCACTGATGCAAAAATGCATTCAGAGGCCCACGCCCTGTAAGCAAGAAACCCAGACTCAGACAAAATCTGAAGTCTGGGTTATCCTCAACGAACCCCACGTCCCGAATGTACTCGTACGTCACTCGGCCGTTAAGACTACTGTCCCAACGTTTTTGCCACCTACACCTGATCCTATCATATAACAGCCTCCTGCTTTCTAGATATCCCTTCCTCTCCACATCATCATCGGAAATCTAGCCATTACGCAGCAATGACACACTCAAGCCCCTTCTTAACCTGTATGCAACAGCACACTGTATGACAATCAGGTCAAGAGGGGGTGCACCTAACAAGACCTGCATCGCATCCGTTGAGACGGTGCGACTACAGGCAAACAAGCATGCATCATGCAACGCTGGATTGAGAGGAGTTTTTGGGACCCCCAGACAGTCGTGGCTGTCTCCCACCATACAGGGGCTCCATAAGTGGCACAGGCCACAAACAAGCGACGATATATGGTGCGGACAGCACGACGTCCGAGACCCCAATCGCTCCTAAAAATCCGTCGTATTTTGCCTGCAGTTGCCTGCAGTCGCACCTTTCGCCAAGTAAGGAGTAAAACACATCTTTTCACTCATGGTCAGTCAAAGATATTTGACTTGGGTCACATATCTGATGCTGACCCCCTTCACACGGACAATCGGTGGACGAACCGGTGACAATCTACCCTTAAGCAGCATTGTCACCGTTTTTTCTCTCGATATATCCACCCCCACACCTAAACCCTAAGGATTAACAATCTCTAAGAGATCTCCTCCCGCCCGCTCTAATTCAGGCCTCGAGCGACCTTCAACCATAAGAAGAAGGTCGTCCGCATACGCACAACATTTACAGAGTGGCTCGAGCTGCCCAAGCAGAGTGTCCACCATAAGGTTCCAAATATATGGACAACAGATGGAACCCTGCGGGCAGCCACGAACCACTCCAATCTCCACACTCCCATTCATGCCGACAAGAGAGGCCTTTCTGTCCGAAAAATAACTCCGCCAAAAAGTAATTTCCGGACAGCCAAGCTCCTACAGCCGTTGCACTCCGCGATCCCAGCTTAGGTAATCAAACTACCCCTTGAAGTCAACAAATATGCCAAGGACATACTTGTTGACATTCTCCCTAACTACATTCTGAACATAGAATCACGCATCCTCTATACTGCGTCCTTTCCTGAACCCATCTAATTGTCAATCAGTCCAGCTAATCCCCATACCACCCCAATCTCTATGTCCGAGTACATCGGGCACTCCGCAATCAAATGCGACCATTTTTCCGACCCCGCCCCACAAAAACACCCCGACGTATCCGAAAGGTGCCACTGATGCAAAAATGCATTCAGAGGCCCATGCCCTGTAAGCAGGAAACCCAGACTCAGGCAAAATCTGAAGTCTGGGTTATGCTCAACGAACCCCACGTCCCGAATGTACTCGTACGTCACTCGGCTGTTAGGACTACTGTCCATTACTTTCTCCTTTGTTTCCCTTGCAAATTCAAATGAAATTGGTCGACAAAATCTAGTTGAAGAAGGTCTGTAATTACGCCAATACTCAATATTGTTATCTGATTGCAGCATTAATGGGACCATAGAGAGTAAGTACATACTGCCATCATTCACATCTTTGGGTAAATTTTGTTTGTATTCTGCATGCCCAGAGGACCCCACGCAGCCCCACTTGCTTGTAAGAGTGTAGTTGCACGGCGACAGTGACTCCAATGTTTCTGTTGAAAAAGTTTCAAAAATTCGATTTGTTGTGAGGTCCAGCAAACTTTGAAGATTGACTGAAGCGCTTATTTCCGTTACATTAATGTTTTCTGGATAGCATTTTTCTTTTTCAGTCGATAGCTTGTTGTAAGGTGGAAGAATATTATACCCTTCAGATTGCAAAACATTTCTTATGGTATTGTATTGCATCTTTTGTTAAATCAGATATCAATTATTAATGCTAATACAATTGAAGAATCAATATAGGCCTGAAAGCATACTACATTTTTTGTCTTATTGACCATTTGTTTGAAATATTGGAAGTGACTTTTGAAATTAAAATCGATGTTACTAAAAGGGACGATAATTGGCGGTTGTTTTTTTTTTTTTTAATTGAAAGTACAGACTCGGAACTTTCATTTTTTTTATAGTAAGAGGGCTAAGCAAGGCAAAGCACATAAAGTTTTTTTCCATCAAAAAATGAAAAGTTGATATTTTTTAGTATAATTTTTGAAAAATTATAAAAATTAGCTTACTTTGCCAATTTCAATAATTTTTTTTTTATAAACAAGTAGGTGCTGTTTTCACTAAAAAATAAAAGAAAAGCCATGGCTATAAACTTACACACAAAAAAGATTCTTTATTTGGACAATAATTTTAATCTGATTTTATTGAAATAACTTTCCGTCGACTTCTGTTAGTTTTTAACTATAAAATTTCACTTTTTATAAAAAACCTTAAGTTGAATTTTTCTTATCCAAATATTTCTTTACAAAACAAAATCATTAAAGTTTTGAAATTGGAAAGGAAAGTGGAAAAATCCTATTTTTTCCGCCGAAATGCCACTGGTGCGTCGGGTTGTTTTTGTGGGGTGGGGTCGGAAAACTGGTCGCATTTGATTGCGGAGTGCCCGATGTACTCGGACATTAGGGATTCGGGTGGTATGGGGATTAGATGGACTGATGGACAATTAGATGTTAGTGGTGTGATCTTCAGTCGGAATACCGAACAGTTAGGGTCGTTTGCGCGAGTTATATGTACATACATGTACATATATGTATATATATATATATATATATATAATATATATAATAATATATAATAATTTACAAACATACTTATCATATACTTACACAAAATTACTTAAATATAAACATGCATATATGTACATGCACAGCTAGACGAAAACCAATAACTTGTACACAAATGAGATGTTAAAATGTGATACAAAATAATGCAACAACAAACAATGAAGACATTCGTTTGTCAACAACATGTGCAGCAACAATGCTGTGATAAAATAACATTCATCGGCGATCAGGACAACCGCTAAATCACCTGACAAATATCTGTAGCTAATGTTGTTGTTGTCATAGCAGTAATGATCAAACCAAAGAGCGACCCTTAGATGGTCCGATTAAGCAAACAACAAATTGTAAGGATAGCGGATATAAAATATTTGTTTACTCAGTACTATAAATAGGCTACGCAGTTAGAAATAATTTTAATTTATGTTTCGGATGTTAATGAATAAAGACATATTATTCTGACTCGCAGTACGTGGACTTATTTTTCTTTAACACGCGTGAACTATTTAAGCGGCGAAGGCGGTTAGCTGGAAGTTAGGGTTGGTTTTTGTATGATTGGTGGTATAAGTGATGTGTGTATGGGGTCCAGCCCCTCGGCTACGAGGTCTGACCGGATACTTAATTCTGGTACCACGGGGAGCAGGAGCCCTCGAAGATAACTCCAACCTGCTCAAGCGGACTGGCCCCTCGGGGAGTATCGTGGTGGTTGTGGTTAAAACCCAAATCGCGGGTAGAACTGACTTTGTCAGTTGAATGTGGAGTTGCATTGCAACCGGGTGTCGGACCCAAAAGTACGGCAGAGGTTTTAGATGGGCCTCGAACCCTACCAAGGTGGTTAGTGTGTCCATTCCACACTGCCAATTGGTACTGAAAATGCTTAGCATTCTCAGGGCGCTGATCAACGCATTGATTTAATCCGCTGTGCTTTTGAGCGCCGTGGAGTAAGGCTGTCTTCAGCAGGTGCCCACTTAAAACACACCGGACGTTGATCCGCTGGCGTACCACTAGCGTTGAAGGTTCACGGACAGAAAGAGTCTGGAGCAGCTGCTCTCCAAGCGCGTGCGTATGAACGCGATGAGAAGTGCAACACACGCAAGGGCCCGCTCAATAACAGCGACCACCCAAGCGGTCGATTATGGCGTGCTCGCGGTGGCACAGCCCTCAACCCCAACCAGTTGTCGGATTAAGGCCACTCAATTGGCCGCCGGCCGGACAAAGTCCCCGTAACGGTCCGGAGTCGACCGATGTGGCGCTGTACCGAATCGCACCGTGGGCTAAACGGTAACGCTGTTACGACCGGTGGTCCTTACAGGAGTCGCAATCTCCAACGCTGGACAGACGCTTGCACCCTTTGGTCTATCCTGTCCAGACTCTTCTGACACCGAACCAACTAACCGCCAGATGCTCAGCACAGAACTACTGGCAGGAAGTCCAGTCAGCAAGAGTGCCAACAACACGGAGCTACATGAAGCTTCCGCCAATAACAACAACGTGGATGACCACGTTGTCCGTATATACAGTAGTAATTATAAATTACTTACCGCTACTCACGACGATTTGGCACACAAAAATGCACAAAAATTGCACAAAGAGGTGTACCCGCACAAATCACTCGCGGTCAATAACCCACGCACCCAATGATCGCACAAACAATTCACCGACCGCTACACACGCGCGCCAGGCAATAACGGTGTCAGCCAAGTCGTGAACAAAGTCGCGTAAACAAACGACCGCACAAAAGAGAATCGCAAAAAATCACCGAAAAAAACACTTTGAATATCACAACGATGCGCACGTACATACGTCTATCCGCGTCGACAGTGAACTAACGAATGAGTCACTCGTCTTTCTTGAAACCAGCATTAACAGCAACAACAATGTCAGACTCGAAATCCAACGCAGAATAACTCTTTCCAACAGGTGTTACTTTGGACTGAGTAGGCAATTGAGAAGTAAAGTCATCTCTCGACGAACAAAAACCAAACTCAATAAGTCACTCATTATTCCCGTCCTGCTATGCAGAGGCATAGCTGTTGACAACATCTGATGAGTCGACATTACGAGTTTTCGAGAGAAAGGTTCTGCGAAAGATTTATGGTCCTTTGTGCGTTGGCCACGGCGAATATCGCCATTGACATATTTCAGCAAAATCAAGAATTCAAAATCAGCGCGTCTGCGCTGGCTAGGTCATGTCGTACGTATGGATGAAAATACTGCAGCTCTGAAAGTACTTGTTAAGAATTATGGGCAATTCTAAAATTGGTGTAGCATTATAGTTGGTGTTTTGAAAGATATTTTTTAGATAAAGCTTATTTAAGCTCATGTTAAACGCATTTATACATGCTACACAATATATCTAATACAAATTATAGCATGTAAAACTGTAGTTTATTACTTTATAACGGGTTATTCAAAAAGAGCGCTACGAAAGTTATGTTTAATTGAAACAAAAATGGTTTGGAATATCAATGAAATTCTTTATTCCTGTGAAAGTACATTCGATGGCATTATGTATGGAGCTCGATTTCTTTTGCATGACCACCACGGGCACGCTTGCAGAAGTCCAGACGCGGAACCCAATTTTCAAACATACATCGATATTTTTACGAAGTACATCAATCGTCGCCGGCTTGTTGGCATAGATCATAGGCTTGACGTAGCCCCACAAGGAAGAGTCTAACGGAGTCAAATCGCACGACCGAGGCGGCCAATTGACTGGAACATTTCGTGAGGTAACACGTTCACCAAACTTGGTTTGCAATAAATCGATTGTGTGTTATGTGTGGCTTGTGTCGCCGTCCTGATGGAATCACATATTGTTCAAGTCCGTATCATCCAATTCTGGCCAAAAATTTTCGGTTATCATTGAGCGATAGCGATTCCCATTCACAGTAAAATGCTCGTATGGACCAATGACGCCGCCGGCGCATAAACCGCACTAAACCGTAATTTTTTCGGAATACAATGGTGACTCATGGAGTATGTGTGGATTGCTGCCTGACCAATGACGCATATTTTGATGTTTTCGATGAAAATTCAGTTTTTTTTCAACTTGTTTCTTAGCCCAATTCACGAACGTACGACGATTCTGGTAGTCAAGCGGCTTCCATTCTTTCATCAATTTTGTCTTGTACAAATGTAGGCCAAGATCTGTTTGCCAAATTCGCCACTACGACGACCCAGAAATGACCAATGCTTGAGAATGACAAGTCAGAGACTAATTAGGGTCGTCCTTAATTGATGCGCTAGCGGCAGAAATATTCTCGAAACTACGTGCACTTATTTGACTCACTGGCACGGGAACATCTTTTTCTGTGCCGATTTGTTCTGTTTTTTTTTTTTTAAGTCCTGTTTACTTTGAAAAACACCTTGTATACAAACATTTGCTTGCCTTGGTGCGTACTATTTAAACAACAAACTTTTCTTCAGCTGTCAAATTGGCTTTTTAAGTTAAGATCTTCACTATTTATATACATAAATTTGCAAGTTTATATAATTAGTTTATGTTTAGTGCCCTTCCATACCCAATATATACATTATGTACTTGTATATCAAAAATACACACTAACTGTCTCTTGTCTGTGCAACTAATTTTTTCAGCAGTCGCTGCCGGTTGCCGCTTTTGTGCTGCCGTCTGCCGATTGCATTTTCTCAGCCAAAAACGTGTCAAAATGGCAAATTACCGAGTGTTAACTTTGCGTTAATTTTGGCGTATATCAATGCAGAATGGCTGCCGCACACTTTGGCAAATGTACTGAAATGTCGCTCATAAGCCGTGACAGCTGGCATTGTTAGATTTCATTCGCGAATCACTTACGCCATTAGCCCGCATTCACTGGTGTTAGATGCGGCAGGATGGTAGTGCTTGTAGAATTGAGAGGGTGCTGGTGACAGCCTAAGGCCTAAAAGTAGGCTACGCTGGGCATAAAAAAGGGCCAAACACTCACACACACTAATTTTTAGGGCATTCTGCCAGCAGTTGCAGCCGTTCGCTTTGGTTCTGTTTAAATTTTTTGTTGTTGCAGTATGTGCCGCAGTGATGATTTATTGTTATTAGATTTGGTTACAAATTTCATACATGGGGTTTGTAAAGATAAAAAATGATTTTTTACGAATCTCGAAATAAAAAAAAACAGTGCTGACAAATGGTGACAGGTCGACAGTGAACTTTTTTTCAAATAATTGCGTTTCACTTTTCGTGGCTTTTAGAGCAACAAAACAAATTGATTTTACTTGATTTGGTGGTGGAAGGGTCGTGGAATTCTATTAGGTGGAGTCTGTTTAAATAAGTTAAACCTCCTCAATCTACAGGCAATAAAATGGCGCACCCTAACAAAACGAACAAATTGGAAACTACCATAGCCGATGACACCACACTCGTACACAACACAACTCACCACACTACATCAACCCACTCCGCATAAAAGATGGTCCCCTGAGCAGATACGACTCCATTCGTTCTAAACAATCCGATGCCCCACTGCGCCGCGTAAATATTACATTTGGTATTTTATGCATCGTTGCACACATCCGTGCTTACATTCGCTATCAATATTCGATTCTATACATCCTACGCCGCGTCAACACTACCTTTGGCTCCAATCCGCCCGCGCCGACGTATAGCAAACCATTGGAGAGTAATTCGATTCCAACAGAATTTTATATAATATCGCACAGTACCATTTGTTAAATAAAGAATAATTATAAATATATTGTGCTTTTAATAAATACACTGTTTTTTCTTTTTAAACCCTCGCGCGGGTGTGAGTGCAAATTGAAACATTTAGTACACTGATTTGTATTCCCCAATAAATTGGGTCAACATTAAACTGAGTCCACACACCTTACTTAATTCAACCTAAACACACCGAAGGAAAATGAAAGTTCTTTCTTATAAGGTGGGTACTAGTCTGGCATTATTTTAAATTAGCTAATGTCATTTTGGGAGGTAGTTTAACATTAATGAAATAAATTAACTTATGTCTTAAAATATGGTCAGACCTTGTACTTCGGTAATAGTTTAAAAACATTTTTTATTTTTTTTTTAATCTGTTCTTCTTTAGTAAATTTGAAGAAAGTAAAGTGTTTAAGTTTTGAAATATTAAGACATCGTATCAGGGTTTTATTGATTAAAAGTATGTTCGAGGTTATTTCGGGCTGGTTATCCTACTGTATAAAACTTTATGATGAAACATTTTTTCCTTTTCTATGTACCGATAATATTTCTTCGTCCTACTGATAACTTTCTGTTAATTTTCGATGTTCCAGTAATGTGTTTGCGTTTATAATTTTTAGGAAAAGTGACTGGCTTTGCATCAAATAATGGGTACTGATTGTAGTGCTAGGGAGAATCATCTTTAAGATCAGGCCAGCAAAATTATATTAAAGGCTTCCTTAAAAGTACGTTTCTCACGGGAAACATTAGTTGAGATTAGCTTTTTCCTTATAATGAAATACATATACAGTCGATTACACTTTCTTAACGTGCAATGTTTATTTACATTCTACATTTTGGAATATTTATATTCAGAAAATGTAAAATACTCCAAAAAGTGTTCTTTTAGATATTTAAATTTCAAGAAAAAATAGAGATGGATTTCATGCTTTCCAAATAGACTATAACATTATAGCCAGTCTCGTTTTTGAATAAATAAATATGGACCAATGATTTCCCCTGCCCAAAGAGCATACCAAACCGTGACTTTTTGAGAACGAAACGGCATCTCAACAATTGAGATCTGGATTTACTGAACTTGTCACACACTTGGTGACCGTTCGGCTTCAGTTTGCAAAAGAGTTGGATTTTGTTAGCTCCCAAACCAAGATTCTTCCTAAAAAACTTCCATAAACGTATAGGTTACAGCTGTTATTATTGTGCGTGATGTCGAATGAACTCATTTGGACCATCTTTGATACTATGTTCCACAACAGAGTGGTACGCACTGTACGGCGTCTCTGAAAATGCGCATTATCTACTAAAATACTATAAAACTTGAAGCGAAACCGATCCATGGCTGCTCGAATTACTGACTCTGCTGGGTGATTATGTCGCCTAAATATTGGACGCAGCGCATGATGTGTCACACGAACCGAATCTATGTGTACAATTTCCAAGCGTAATTGTGTTTATTATAAAATTACAAACCAAACTAAGTAGAAATCAAGTAACAGCTGTCAAAAGCACTAACTCCGAAAAAACAAATGCCTCAATGAAAACCACAAGTCTAAGAAAACATGTGTTACTGCATGTAGGAGCTTATGATTTTGGGAGGAAACACAAGTGACGTACAATCTTGAACTTTTCAAACTGGGGCAGGCAATTGTTTCCTAAGAACATTTTAGTCAAGAGATCTCTATCTCCCTATTGTACTTGGTGAAGTTTCAAGCTCAATTAGTGTAAGCAATTTTGCAAACTGCAAAGTCTTTATTGTTGTACTCAACCAGTTTATGCATTTTTTATGTATTTTGTATTTTTTATACAGCACGCTTCGAACATAGGGAATACAGCTGCAGCAAAAATACTATAAAAGTAGAGGCGTATATACTCCTTCGTGATTTCTTACAATGCCTCAACTAGGCTCGATTTATTTAGCAATGATATCAACTTCTACTTCAACTGTGCATTCATCTACTTACCTCTGTCTATCCACCGTGAATTGCTCATTCTGCAAATACAGTTTTATATATGTATGGCTGACGCGTAAGCAATTTATAACTACAGTTCAATACGCGCGGATATAGGCCAGGATATGCAAGAGATCGCGCTCACAATAGAAGTTATAAGAGAAAGAAAGCTGGTGATGAATTAAATATATACATATGCATATAACATATACCTTAGAAGCAAGGGTTAAAAGTCTCAGAAAATTTACTCAACTTGAATTAATGGAAAAAAATATTACTGAGAAAAATCTATAAAAGCATCTGAAAGGAGTACGCTCAACAAAAGACAGGTGAAAAGTCTGAAAACAGATTGCGTTGGCGCCCCGAAATGATTTAAGGCGTTGGAGATGATGTAAAAATTTTATGCGAGTCGGCGCTCGGCGAAACGAAAAACAACTGCGGATAAACTGCTTAAGGTAAGCAGTAAAGGGTTGCATATATTTAGGCGTACGCACGTTTTCCTCAATTATGCTTTCGCCATGTTTTACAGCACATGAAAAAGCAATTTCACTGGAAAGTGCATAATTTAAGGAAACTTTTCAGCGAACACTTTCAACAAAAGATTTTAATGGGGGCGAGAATGTGAAATTCATAAATAATATGTAAAGTACTTAGAGTACAGGAAAGAATTCGAGAAAATATAACCATATATGAATATATATGTATGTAGGGATACTTATATATGCATATTGATGACTTTTGGCAAAACGAGGAACGCTTGCAAATTATGAGAAGAATAAATAATGTTGATGAATAGGTTGTTTTTCTGAAAATAAGCTTGAAAAATTATATTTCCACTACCTCAAAATATGTAGTGTATATAAATATGTAATCACAGAGGTATATAAGTTTCACTAAAACTGTCACTGTTCTGATGGTGCGTTTAATTAAATCAATAGAAATAAAGAAGAACAGGAATATGAATAATTTTTAAACAAAATAATTTTGTAAATGAAATAGTTTAATTTTGCTTTCTCAGTTTTATGAGGTTTTTACTGAAATTCTAGTATAAATTTTTAAAATATTCGAAATTTTTTACTCATAAATAACTTTATTATACACTAGGAGACCCGTTCACGTTTTACTGTGGCTGACACCTAGATAATACTACCAATACCATCTACATGATTTCTATTAGTTACATTAGAACTCTTAGTTAAGGAGATATAGCATTTTTAGTGAAACCACTTTTGTTAAAAATTAATGTAATGAAAATACTGCTGAATTTGGGCTGTGCCCCAGTGAAATCAACCGAGTCCAATTGACAGTCAGCCTAGTGGACTGCATATTATGAAACGGTTCTCACGCGTGGAAAGACAAAAAAATCGGCTGGGAAGGTTATGGCATCAGTCTTTTGGGATGCACGTGATATATGTATTATTCATCGAATCGTATTTAGCAATTTTATTATTTTTTGGGAAGGATCAGTTTAAAATTATATGCATATACTTACCGTTTAAATATTTCACTGCTCTGTGCCAATGCTTCAAAAACATTTCTGTATATCTCAAATTAGAATCGACCTTTATATCAACACTCCAATTATTCCGCTATATTTTTATGCTAGAAATCACGTTTGGTTTATTATGAATGCATTTGCCTCTTTTGCCCATAATTTAGCAAGGTATCCGAAATATTTTTTCTTATTATCAGATAGAAAAATTTATATCTCGCTTCCAACTACTTGAAAAAATATCTTGTTCATTAGGTTTTGTAGGAAATTGAATGCTCTACAAAAAAGGTCTCCACGATTTTTTCGGAAACCCAACCGTTTGAAAGATATTAACGGTTGAAGTTTGGTTATTTTTGGGAAAATTTTTTATTTCTTATGAATTTTATAACTCAATGAAAAAAATCATTATGAATGATTTCTTTCCTCTTTCCATTTAGTGTTTCGGATTTTCTATAAGATCGAGTTCAAAGCCAAAAATTTCAATAAAATAAAAAAATGTAAATATTAATTACTTAAGTAATTACAAAACAATTTTACTTCTGACTGTAAAGTTACGATAAGTATACTGAACTAAATTTTAATTAAAACAAATTTCTCTAACAAAGGAATTTTATTGTTTTATGGAAAAAAACAAGGAAGCACTGGACGAAACTAAAAATATAGTGATAAATCAATTGTTGACAACCGCTCGAAAAAAACATGAATAAAGTCCTTTATGGTGCGTAAACACACCTATGCATGTACCATCTCCTTTATTACCCTATTTTTTACGACATCTATTAGTTTTCTTTTGTTGTCAGAAATTGTCGGAAAGTAGTGATTAGTTTTCTAATATAAAATGTATGTATGCCATCAGGCCATTGTGAGGAAACAATTACAACAACAACAACTGTGACTGTGTATATTAACGCTCGCATTTAAGCCGCCAGTCATTGTCTGGCTTACTTGGAAATGATTTCCTTATTTGCTCAAAGCAATCATTGGAAATGAGTGAGATAAATCGATGTTAATATTAAGATATGTAAGTATAGTCCGATGGAAGGCAAATTCATTGTTGCTTATCAACTCGAATAGTTATTGAATTTTATTTGAGTTACCGGAGAGGAATAACTATTTTTATATAGGCAAAGTTTGATTAGTTTGAGTATGATTAAGTGCACTCAGGACAAGTTGAGATAGGTGCGTATGTATGTAAGTATATGTGTGTCTTTATTTTTACAAGAAAGTTGCTAAGTTGAACGGAATTTTAAAATCTTTATGTATAAAACTATTGTAACTTATAGCTGCCTTGCGATTACGAATAAATTTGAATACATGTTTTACCCATCCACTATTGACCTGCAATATAATTTCGATACTAAACCTAGACTAAATGGTAATGCTTGCGAAACTTGCTATCAATCAGAAAGTAAATAAATTTGCAAATCCCATCCCATCCCATAATGCTGTCAAACAATAAAACTTTTTCTGGTAATTGTAATAGCAAAGAAAGTTAAAACTAGAAAAACAAGAACCATCGTCATCAAACCTATTGATGAAGGAGCTTTTTTGGGGTAGAAAGTATATAGATATATATATCTCTTTATATAGCTATAACTTATCCAAGTGATAGTGGGGCATGGCGCCAAGTCAGTTTTTTATATTTTACTATGATTTTCAGGACGATACTATCAGAAAGCCGGTCCGAAAATCGTAAAATATATTTTAAATGCTTTAAGTTAGTCGTTGAAGCATGAATCTTATTTTGTTCCAAGCCGTCCGGTTAATTATTCAAAGGAATAGGGGTTCCGGGTGCTTTTTATACCCTGAACAGGGTGTATTAAGTTTGTCACGAAGCTTGTAACACCCAGAAGGAATCGTCGTAGACCCTATAAAGTATATATATAAATGATCAGTATGTCGAGCTGAGTCGATTTAGCCATGTCCGTCTGTCTGTCCTAACATCGACTCGGACCACTATCTTGTTGCAGCTAAGATTCGCACCCGCCTCTGTGCAGCAAAAAATGCGCGCCACCAAACACGAGGAAGGTTCGACGTCGAGAAATTGCAATCACAACAGACTGCCGAACGATTTTCTACTCGGCTTGCACTCCTGCTCTCTGAGAGCACTCGTCAACAACTCGGTATAAGGGAACTGTGGGACGGCATTTCAAACTCCTTACGTACAGCTGCAACCGAAACCATTGGTTTTCGGAAAGTGCAAAAGAACAGCTGGTACGACGAAGAGTGACGTGTCGCAGCGGAGAGAAAACAGGCTGCCTACCTCGCAACGTTACGATCGACCACTACACGTGCGGGATGGGATAGATACCGAGAGTTGAAGAGGGAAGCGAGACGCATTTGTAGACAGCAGAAGAAAGAGGCTGAAATGCGTGAGTACGAAGAGCTTGATAAGCTGGCCGACAGGGGTAATGCTCGAAAATTCTACGAAAAAATGCGGCGGCTTACGCAAGGTTTCAAGACCGGAGCGTATTCCTGTAGAACCCCCAAAGGTGATCTAGTAACTGATGCCCAGAGCATACTTAAATTATGGAGGGAACACTTCGCCAGCTTGCTGAATGGCAGTGAACGCACAACACCAGGAGAAGGAGAACCCGATTCCCCAATCGATGACGATGGAGCAGACGTTCCATTACCCGACCATGAAGAAGTTCGAATATAGCAATTGCCCGCCTGAAGAACAACAAAGCGGCAGGGGGCTGACGGATTGCCGGCCGAGCTAATCAAACACGGCGGCGAAGAACTGATAAGGTGCATGCATCAGCTTCTTGTAAAATATGGCTGGACAAAATGCCCATCGATTGAATTTAAATGTGCATGCCCAATCCATAAAAAAATAGACCCCACAATCTGCGCCAACTACCGTGGGATTAGCCTCAACATCGCATATAAGGGAGTTCTATCGAGCGTATTGTGTGAAAGATTAAAGTTCCACCGTCAACAAAATCTGATTGGACCTTATCAGTGTGGCTTTAGACCTGGCAAGATCAACCAGAGAACTTAAAAGTATAGAGAAGGTGCAAATTGAATTCTGTATGACGGTTCGATTGCGCGGCTAACAGAGCTGATAGAATCACAAAGGGGAATTCGCCGTGCTCTGGCTATTTAGCAGAATTGAGCACGTGCAGTGGCAGAAATATATGTAAAACGACTGAATTCATGCGAGATTGAATAAAGAGAAATGCTTTGAAGAAAAATATGCAAAGTTACACAAAGAATGTAAAGAAGCATTCTCTGAGACACATACATATGCGTGATCTTGTATCATATGAACCATTTTTTTCAGAAAAATTGTAAAAATTTTAGTTTTTTACAAAATCGTAAAAATTTAGATAAAAAATAATTAATTTTATTTTTTAATTTTTTAATTATTTCAAAAAAGTAATATTTATTTCGTTTATTACAAAGCGAAGATGTGTCAAATGAACTTCATTTCTTCAAAGAAAATTGATGACCTGCATGAAATATGCATATTCGCATTATTTCGTTATCATTTCCATATTTGCACCAATAGAATTTCTATGGCATATACAATTGTTTGTACATATATTATTTCTTTGGCACATTTGTCTGTATGTTTACGAAAGCAAATGCGAGCCATATACATACATATGTACATACATTCATAGTAACAAGTGTCGCACGCTTCTTTCGCATCTCCATTGTCACGGTCAACCAATGGCCGAAACTTGCGTTTTGTCAAAGAGTCAAGTGCTGAACAATTTAGCACGACAGACTGCAAGCGATATCTGTCAATACACACGTCCTCTAGAAGTAGCAGCAAGCGGGCCATGTACGTATGTATATCATCAGAAGCGGCAAATAATATCAATTGTTAAGTGGGCATGTGAAAAGGTGTACTCTTTGAAATTGGCCAGCGCAGTCCAATAAAATACGCAAAATAAATACATACATGCGACATGTACATATGTGTATGTTTACATATGGCTCCGTAATAATCCAATATAATATGTGAAAACAACATGCGTGCTTTTATATTTTAAATGATCAAATAATGTTTATCTTCTCTTTCTGATGTTATTATTATTTTTATTTAATTAATCTTTGCTTTCAAAGTAAATTCTATTTGTATTTAATACAAGTATGTATTTTATTCTTTCAGATAATATTAATCTTTTTTTTCAGATATTATTATCATTTTATATCTTTCTTTTTCTTTTAGATATTACAAATTCAATGTAATAATTATTTATTTTCAGGTTGTAATAATTATTTTCTTTTTAAATAATCTTTTTCAGATATTAATTATTTATTTTTAAATTAAATTATATTTCTATTTATATATAAATTATAATAAATTTTTATGTAAAAAAATAAATGAACAGGGAAAAATTTTAAAAATTAAAAAGTTTCTTTAAATTTTAAAAGTAGGAATTAAAAATGCAACCGTGCATCAAAGCTATTTAAAAAGAGAAATGCAAACCCTGTAATTTCAGCCGTCGATTGGGGATATTAGAGCGTGACAGATATACCTTTTTACATGACACCGCTGAATGAGCGCAAAATGCAAAGATGTATGATCACATGTATACGTACGTGAGTGGGTAAAATTGTCGCTCGGCTCTATAGTCAAAGCACACATAATTACCCTATGGATTACCCACTTCTTTTACCTTAATTTTTACCCGACTGATCTACGTTTTTTACTCCTCATGGTTGGCAGGGTAATA